>NW_024879269.1:8827-133069 GCF_018340385.1 Cyprinus carpio
GCAGGAGGAAGCTATCTTGCAAGAAAGCAATTAAAACTGCTCAGAAATCACAGTGCTGTCTCACTTTGGGAGAAAATGGAAAAGCAAACCCCCAGGAGCATTTGTGGGCCTGGGATGGCTGAGTCAGAAAAATGAGCATCAAAACGATGGGCTGGGCAGCATGCAGCAAGCAGGCAGGCATGCGGACTTCACTTTGCTTCCACAGAGTGGAGCCTTCCTTGAGACCAGAGTATGAGCAGCTGCAGCCATGGGCTTCAGTACTCATCAGACAGTGCGCTTCCTGGGATGCTGAGGGAACAGTTCCCGGCTCAATTCTCTGCTGTTGGGAGAGGAAGGTATGCTCAAACTTGTTCAAATAATCTAGTAGCTGTGTGTTCAGGACCTGGCTGTCTAAAACCATAAAGGGGGTGCTTCCCAGGGAGTCATAGATCTCACTCTTCTGACTGTCATTCTCATTGTTATTGAGGTGCTCACTGAAGCCACTCAAACACTGGCTGGACACTCTCATCCAAAACCACTGGCAGACACAAAATTCAGGTGGGACAGAATATAAGATCTCCCTTGCTGTGCAGGTGCTGGGAAGGATGTCATCCTCAGTCTCATTATTGCCAAGAATGACATCTAAGTTTTTCCCAGTCAGATTTAGAACGACATCTTGGCTGAGACTGCTCCTCCCATGGGATTGCAAAATGACACCCTTTCATGCTCATCCATAGGTGACCAGGTTTTGCCTCCTCCTCTATGCAGCCTTCATGCCAGGATCACCCAGTGCTGGGTTGACATGAAACCTTTTCCAGCTGGCAGGACAATTCAGGCGCGGTGGCGTGTGGGAGGGACCGGTGAGGCAAAATGGGCCCTTATATGGCCATCAGGTGTGCAGCAGTAAGGCCAGGAAGAGGCCATTGCCAGTTTCACACGGTGCAAATGTGAATATGAGCTCAGACCACTAGGGGCGTTACTCTCAGCCCTTGGCTGTGCCAGCAGGAGATGTCAAAATAGGGCTTGCAGTGTTGGCGCCACTGTGCTGCTGGTGGTCACTTCAAATCTCAGCCTATGCATTTGTGAGGGCCATACCAGTGAAAAACTAAGGGCCATGATGAATATAAAAAGCGGATGGCCAGGCAGGCTGCCTTGTTCTGAAAAAACAGAGGTGTGGTGGAACCATAGGAATTTTCAAGCTCATGGACACTGACAGGCCCTAGACACTTCCATCCAAAACCGGTGAAACATCAAATTCTTTGTATCAGTTAGGAACTACCCAGTGTGTACTTGGCCCAGGCCAGCAGCCTGTGACATGTTTTCCATTTTGTAAGGCATTTCCATGCTCAAAAATATCAATTATAGGCTATATATAAGTATGGATACAGAAATATATAAATACTTTCTCTATTGGAGCGGTTGTGCCTGCACGCTTAGTAAACAAACTCAGTTAGTCCAAAATGCAGCAGCTACAGTTACTTGCTAAGGCAGGAAGTATGATCATATTGGCGGTCCATGTCAGCACTGCACACAGCTCCCTATCAAACATGGTATAGATTTTAAAATCTTGCTTATTACTTATAAAGCCCTGAATGGTTTAGCACCTCAGTATTTGAACGAGCTCTTGTTACATTATAGTCCTTCCGTCCGCTCCGTTCTCAAAACTCTGGCAATTTGATAATACCTAGAATATCAAAAGTCAACTCTTTTGGCTGGCAGGATCCTTCTCCTATTTACCGCCCAAACTCTGGAATAACCTACCTAACATTGTTAGGGAGGCAGACACACTCTTGCAGTTTAAATCTACATTAAAGACCCATCTCTTTAACCTGGCTTACACATAACATACTAATACACTTCTAATATCCAAATCCGATTTTTAGGCTGCATTAATTACGGTAAACCGGAACCGGGAACACTTCCCATAACACCCGATGTACTTGCTACATCGTTAGAAGAAATAGCATCTACGCTCATATTAGTCTGTTTCTCTCTTATTCCGAGGTCACCGTAGCCACCAGATCCAGTCTGTATCCAAGTCGAGAGGTCGTCACTGTAGCCACCCGGATCAGTATGTATCCAGCCCAGATGGTGGATCAGCACCTAGAAGGGACCTCTACAGCCTGAAAGACAGCGAGGAGACCAGGACTAGAGCCACAGAGACAGATCCCCTGTAAATACATCACTGAATTCAATGATGAACTGCCTTTAACTGTCATTTTGCATTACTGACACACTGTTTTCCTAATTAATGTTGTTCAGTTGCTTTGACACAATCTTTTTTGTTTAAAGCGCTATATAAATAAAGATGACTTGACTTGACTTGACAATGATGCTCGAGGTGCCTTTCCTGTGAGACAGTCAATTTTAGAGTGTGGGGACTGCGGGTGAGAGGGTTGGATGTGCATTAGCAGTCCAACAGCGCTCTCTAGTGGAGGGCACAGTCCCTGACGAACAGCAGAAGTATCAGGAACTGATGTAAGGGGATTGAGGACGAGAGGCTTTTTGCCGTTCCAACTCAGGTTTTCTATAATGTTGGCGAGATTAGGCCAAGGTGGCACTCGACCGTTAACATCCCCATCATAGAACGGTTCACTGCTCGGGCAGTATGTTTGGTAGCACTTAGCTCCAAATCTGTTGCCCCCCGCAGGTTTTTCACAGCCTCCGGTTGTGATATCTTTCTGGTTAAGAACCGCCATCAAGTGAAGTAAATTTGCCGGTGTTAGATTCGACACCCTTCGAGAGGGGGTGAGACTTTAGGCCGTGACCAAGTTCGGCGCGATATGTTCGGCTAGAGGTTCATCCACAAGCGGCATCACTGTATAATGCCGGCCCTGCCATGTCAGCAATGGTTGCGAAACCCGCAGCGGTTCGTGACGGCGCGCTGATTAAGGCTGCTTCAGGAACCTCGAAACCTCTTGGTGGAGGTCCGTGAAGAAGGGTAGCGGCTCACGGGGCTAGGTAGGGATAGTTTATCCACCATGCGGGTAACCACATTCAACAGCTCACTGAGAAAGGGGAGGCACGTTTCTCCTGTCCGCTCGGAGGGAGAGAACTGCATGTGCCGGCTAGAGCGTACTCTGAGTCCGAAGCCGCGGTGGACAAACATAGTTTGTAAAAGCAAATCTGCTGATTTAATACACTCGAGTGGGGGAGCGGAGAGCGAGCGAGCGAAGTGGGAAAAACTCCAGCTCATCACTGTCCTCATAGTCCAAGCCGCACACATCGCCCCAACTCACCGCCTCGTGCGGCGCCTCGGCGACCGCGCAGAAGCGTAACGGCGGGGGTTTTAGGGGGGGGTAAGACGTGAGGCGACCTAGAGAAAATACACTCCCAAGCACAGAGAGAACATGTAGAGAGGCTGCTAAATGAACCTCTCATGAGTGCCTCCCCTGTGATAAACCTGTTATAAACGGCTCTTACCTTTCGTTGACTCATCGCGTCTGCGAAGAGGAGTTGAACACTGCTCGAAGAAAAAAACGGTCCGAGAACAAAGATGGTTTCCCTAGGGCACAGATGATTCGCTTTCCTGGAAGGAAATGAAATCTGAGCGAAAGGTATACTATGCGTATGCATGCGTAAGGCAGTGCCAATAGCTATTTGGCCAATAAAATTGGCGGGATGGTATAGGGCTTCAGACATTCATCACACCGAAAGGTGTTACCATATGGTGACATCACCGCAGCATCGAAGTGACCTATGAAAGGGAACCAAAAGCACAATGGGAAATGACTTGTTGATGACACAGCTGAAAAGGATAGTTTACCCTAAAATGAAAATTCTGTCACTAATTACTCACCCTCATGTTGTTCTCAACCCGTAAGACCTTTGTTCATCTTCGTAACACAAATTAAACTCCTTTTGATGAAATCTAAGAGCTCTCTGATTCTGCATAGAAACATAGTAAGGACAATAGTAAAATAGTAAAAGGTTAATATATTATTTCTTTTAAATGCAAAACCCATATTTTAAGATGCTTGTTAACAGCAAACAAATATTATTCATTTTGTGTTTTTTCATGTCGGGAGTTGGAGCCTTTTTTTTTTGACTGACGGCTGGAATGCTGCCATAACAGTGATAACATCAATGGTGAGTAAGTTAAGGTCACCTACACTAGTCGAAATAAACCTTAGTTAAACCGAGAGAAACATGTTTGTACATTCTGCTGCTCTTTAATGCAAGTTAGTTAATCTGCTGATTTATTATTAACCTTCACAGTGAACTAACGTGAAATACTGACAGCATTAATGCCGATGTATATAACAATCTTACTGAATTTATGTTTAGCATCAGCCAGCACTTGAATTTGCCAAGATGTCAGGCACTCTGACTTCCGGTAAATGTTGGACTATGGTGGCTGGTGTCTCTATTTTCACGTTCCGTACAATAGAATGTATTTGCATATCGCCCCAACCGCTCTACAGATGGTGCTATCTCCTACACATTGAACTCTGTCTGTATCACATCTGATATGTCAGAATGCTGTTCATTGACTTTAGCTCAGAATTCAATACAATCATTCCACAGCAACTACTGAGTTAACTCTCTCTACTGGGTCTCAACACGCCACTCTGCAACTGGATTCTAGACTTCCTGACAGAGAGACCACAGTCAGTGCGCATAGGTGGCAGAACATCTCAGGCACCATCACATTAAGCACAGGTGCCCCTCAAGGGCTGTGTTCTCAGTCCACTGCTGTTCCACGCTGCTCACCCACGACTTCACAGCCAAAGTCAGAATCCCAACCTTGTGTCCAAAGTCTGCAGAATGACACGACAGTAGTGGGGGCAAATCAGCAATGATAACAAAACAACATACAGAGAGGAGGTGAAACAACTGGTGAGCTGGTGCTACCGTGCTGCTAGTGCTGCTGTAGAAAGAGTCAGGAGCACCAAGTTTCTTGACGGACCTCACCTGGTCCATCAACACTAACTCCACTGTGAGAGAGGTGCAACAAACATCTTCATTTCCTGCAGAAGCTGAAGAGAGCCAGCCTCCCACCACCCATCCTCACATTTTCTACAGAGGAAGTACTGTGGAGAGCGTCTGGCCAGCTGCATCACTGTGTGGTTTGGAAAACTGCAAAAACAGCAGAAACGCAAGACCCTATCTATCAGGCACGCTGTGTACCCGAGAGCCTCTGCCCTTGTGAAGACTCATCTCACCCCTCCACCCATCCATTTGACCCTCTGCCATCAGGCAGAAGACTATGCAGCATCAGGGACCACACGGCAAGGTTCTGCAACAGCTTTTCCCCCAGGCTGTCAGAATCCTGAATAAGCTGATACCACCCAGCATCATACTCCCATCATAAACTGCCTTCCCTACTACATGTCTACAGAAAAAGAAAAAAAAAAAACATTCCAATGGACATTTGCATACTGCACTCTGCACTTTCACTTAGCTGTGCACTATCAACACTCTTGCACAACTTGCACAATGGTGCCGTTTACATACATCCACACTCAACTCACCCAATGTGCACTAAAGAAGCTCTGTGCACATGTACTATTCTAACATAATACCTGCTCTGAACCACCTCAGTTATGAACAAAGCACTTTATTCTTAAACTCTAACATTTATTACATTCCTACAATTTCACATTCTACCTCATTTAACACTTTTGCCTTGTTATATTTATTGTGCTCGTCATGTTTATTGCTCGTTATATTTAATGTGCTGTTATGTCTGATACATGTTGTCATGAAAACACGGTGTATACTTGTTTTGTCAGTGTCTTTGCACTTCTGCTCAGTCAGAAACTTAACATTCCATTCTTCTGAATTGTTATGTGTATGACAGTAAAGTGAAGTTCGAAGTTGAAGAAGACTCGCCAATAACTAGAGACTTTCATCAGGTGCGTCATTGAGTGAGGAGAACCTGTTTGTGTTTTGATTGGAACGGAAAGAGTTGATGATTGACCCGGGACTAGCTACCTCACAGGCCACCCAGTTGCCCTGCTGTGAGGCTCTGTAACACGGAACAGAACAATGTACAGACTCCCTGAGCGATAGGCAACGGAATGTATGGTTGGTACAGTATAAAAACCATATGTGCTTATGGAGATGTCCCCACAAGGATAGAAAACCAGACGTGTATGGTTTTCACTGGTTTGGGTGGTTTATGGGAACCCAAAATTTGTATAATGACATGGGTACAAGTAATTACAATGTTGAAGGTGGTTTATGATGCACTGCCTGGTGTCCCTGTTATTCAACGGCTTAAAAAAACACACACTAAATGGTGGTTTTTTTTTTTTTTTGAAAATATAAAACAATGCAGAAAAGTTTCCTTTAAGGTGGTAGTTTAGGACATTGAAAATAGAAATACAGCTTTGTTTGACACGTATAAAAAACCATTACGGCCTATACTGAGTCCCCATAAACAAAAAAAACTAACGTGTGTGTATGTGTTAGGTTTGCCAACTTCAAAAAAGGTAAAATACACGGAAATTGTGGTTTATAAGCGACAGAATGAAGGGACATTAATGTATATATGAAAAAATAGTAATTTTTTCACATTTAAAGATGAACTTATAGATTTAACAATGGGCTGCTTTTGGTGCTTGACACTTTCTTTATCTAGTCATTTGTTATTCAAGAAGAATAAGGGTCCCAAGTTTAAGAGAATACGCTAGAAGTTACTTAAATGTTCACAAAAAAAATAGCTAATTTAACCAATAGTACCATAGTGAAAGACAACTTCCTTATATGATCACGTCTCAGGTAGAACTGGCATGTTTCTCTCAACCCGGTTAGGGAAGGGAATTGGCATTAGCACAAGAGACCAGCCGGCAGGGGGGGGGGGAAAGGATTCTGCAGCGTTCCTCAAAACAGTTGTTCCCAAATTTCTGATTTACCTGCGTGAGAGGTGGCTGTCAAGGTGGTCATGATAAACAGGTGATGGTGATCATTCTAAAGTGTCCGTGATCAGAGAGTACCAAGTACCTCAGAAATGTTTAAATCCTTTTATTCCCAGAAAACCAGACAGATAGAAAAAATATTTGTTGGGTAAAATGTAGGATGTCAGACATACTCCAATAACAGATTTTAACAAATATTTTTCTTGGTAAATTTTTTTCTGTAGACAGAAAAGGGGGAAAGTATATCTGTCCACAATGGACGTCATGCACAAATGCGGTATAATTCTGCCAACATGGGCCTAATATATAGAATTCTTTATCATTTATTTCAATACTTACAGTCTATATTTATTTGATCATATGAAAGTGTAGGCATGTATACATTTATACTGTATGAGTGCAGATATACAGGTGCATCTCAATAAATTAGAATGTCGTGGAAAAGTTAATTTATTTCAATAATTCAACTCAAATTGTGAAACTTGTGTATTAAATAAATCCAGTGCATTTCCACTGTCGGGCCAGTGCGAGCCAGGTCTTAAAACGGGACCGGCCCGGGGCTAAGAGGACCTCGGGCCAGTTAGCACCGAGGCCAGAATAGCGCAGCGTTTCCACAGTCGGGCCAGAAGCTCCGCTGCGCTTCACTAAAACCCGCCCTTTACATGCCTCTCCTGAACAACGTCATGCAACCCCATCGTTACACCAACCAAAGAGAAGTATCAGAAAAAACTAATCCCAGAAATAAGTCCTGGACTCTAGCGCGATCACAGAACGACGATGATAACAGCGGCCTTTTGTTTGCATGCTTGTTAAATATTCACAAATCAAAAGCATCGATGTTTATCTATTAAGTGATACTTGAGCATAATGAATCATTTATTCAGGACTCAAAATTAATCATCACAGAAATAAATGTGTTTCTAGTTTATTTTTTATTTTTAAACGCTTATGAAAATAAGCCTGCATTATTCAGTCGAGTCCGGTTTCTCTTTGTTTGTGGCCACAGTAGCCTATATACGTTCACCATTTAAGAACTGCATGATAATAACTCTATTTTTTATAAAAGCTCCCGAACAAAAAATCATTATTTGATATTTTGATGACATGCTAATTGCGGATCATATGCCTCTTGAGTATGAGACCTATGACAGATAAAATATGGTACTAAATAAATACACAATTGTGATAGAGAATAAGAAGCTGACATCTGATTTCTCCAAGTGGTTACATTTACCATTTATTATGTAACGTTAATGTTAGCGTGCATAGTCTTTTACATCGCTTATAAATATTTTTCAAACACTCGCTGCTGACTGAAAGTGAGTTTTGAGCTCAGCTTATTTTAAAAAGTTTTTAATGTGTGATGTTATAGCTGCTTATTTTTCTGAAATGATCCGCGGCACTGACGCTCTCCAGACCCTGAGAAACTCCTCCTTGTTCATAACCGCCTGGCCCAAGGTCTTTCATCGGGCCAAAAACCCTGGCCTGTTGGCCCCAAGGAGCTCCCGTACGCGGGCACGTATCCCCGTAGTGACGTGGAAATGCTACTGGCTCCTGCACGCACTCTGCCTCCCTCTTTAGCCTCGCAGTGACACGCGATTGACCCCTTCCAAGTAGGTTACGCCACAAACATTCATTGCCAGAGCTGGCTTGTTCCAAGATTGCTGTATCCAGCAGTTAACCGAAGTTGAGTGGAAGGAATAACGAAGGAATGCAAAGTGCAGAGCCAACCGGGAGATCTGCATCCTTATGAGATGTCCAAAATCGAATTCAAATATCGGACTGAGGCTCGGTCAGGCCTCAAGAGCTACCACACACAGACGTGGTAGGAATTTGGCTACATTGTCGGTATTCCTCTGTTAATACACTCCTTAACCAGCAGACAACATCAAGAGGCTTCTTACCTGGGCTGGATAAAAACTGGACATTTGCCCCAGTGTCCAAATCCACTTTCAATGAGAGCAGTTTTGTATTTCATTTGGAACCAAGGTCCGAGAGTCTTAGAGGTGAAAAGCTTATAGCCATCACTTTGTCTTGAGAGTCCGTGTTAAGTTTCCCCAGTCTGGGATGATGTGGGGGTGCATGTCATCTGGCTGGGTTGTCCTTGTGTGTTTTTGAAACCAAAGTCCCCACTGCACCCGTTACCAAAAATTCTGGCGCACTTCATGCTTCCCTTCTGCGGACCAGCTTTTTGAAGATTCTGATTTCATTTTCCCAGCAGGATTTGGCACCGTGCCCCGCCGAACACTGCCAACAGCACCAAAAAGTTGGTTAAATGACCATGGTGTTGGTGTCTTGACTGGCCATCAAAACTCACCAGACTGTGAACCGCCACAGACAATCTAAAGGGGTATTTGTCCAGAGGAAAATGCGGAAACAAGAGACCAAACAGATGTCAGAGATGCTGAATGCCACTGTCAAAGAAAACCTGGGCTTCCATACCACCTCTGCAGTGCCACAACTCTGATCATCCTCCATGCCAACGCCGAATTGCGGCAGTAATTAAAGCAAAAGGAGCCCCTACCAAGTATTAAGAAGTACATGTACAGTAAATGAACAATACTTTCCCAGAAGGGCCAACAGTTCACTAAAGTGTTTTTTTTATTGGTCTTATGAAGTATTCATTCTATTTGTTTGAGCATGAATTGGTGGGTTTTTGTTACAATGTGACCCAACATCATCACAATTAAAAGGAACCAAAGACTTAAACTACTTTCAGTCTGTGTCCATTGAATTTATTTAACATGATTTTTCAAATTGTGAGTTGAAATCCCTGAAATTCAAATGAACTTTTCTTCACACGCTTCTAAATTTATGGAGAAGCACCTGTATGGACCCTGCACCACACAAACCAGTCCTAAAAGTCATTGGTGTATATTTGTTATGGGTCAACATTAAAGAAAAGTTTTATTTGCCAAAAATACTTAGGATATTAAGTAAGGATCCTAATTATAGACACTTTAAAGACTGGTTTTTGTGGGTGTCCAGGGTCACATGACCATGACGTGAATAAGTTGATATAAGTACCAAAATAACGTGATGAGAGGGGTTTAAGCCATTTACGGGCAAAGAACATCCACCAAGCCGTTTAATCCCCTATATGGGGATGCAGTACTTTTGATCGTGATGTTTGTTTGGCAAAAACATCAAATGTAATCTGATTGTTTAGCTCATCTGACCAGCCAAACTGCCAAAATGAGGACAGTTTTTGTGGACATGGAAAAGTAAAAACCTGGTTTCTTTATCGTGAAAGAATGATGTTCAAGTCTGAGTGAGCTAGAATCCTCAACACTGATTCAACATGTGAAATCATGCAGTTTCAAGCTAATCATTTAACAGAGTTCAAACACACAAATGTTTCCCACATAAATTCTGCAAATTCAATCTCACTGTAGAATTCAGGAAACGTCTTGTTTTGCTCTTTTACAGCTTATGACACAACAGGAAGAGAATAATGAGTTCAAGCTGTAGGGCAGGGGTGTCAAAAAACTCATTTAAGTTTGAGGGGCCGCGATCGAGAAAAATTCAGTGCCACGAAGGGCCGCTCTGAAGGTGCTTGGGAGAATGGGCTCCCGCCCTTCGCACGGTTTCCTAATTCCCCCACCGAGGTGTTCCCCTTTGTCACATAGCAACGGTACAAGAGTCGGAGCTGATGATAGGACAATCCTGTCAGTATAGGTGCGATTTTTATATAGTTTATTGTCCTTGACCATGGAATGATCACATTGTAGACAGTTTGCAACCTGGATTTTTTAGACAGTTAAGCATAAAAATAATAACTGCAAAAAAACCAAAAAATAGTGCATAGTACAGCTTATATGTTCAGTGGCAGGCGGTCACGAGCTGTTTCGTAATTTGACTGGTCCGAGTCCAACAGATGCAGCCTTTGATATTAGCAAGAATTTGTTAATAATCTTACAATAAATGTTTCTCTACTGTTTCATTTTCAAAATAATCCAGAGGTGGACTGTATGCTTGTACAAATATGAAAGTCTAAGTTTGAACTAGGTTTTTTTATTTATTTTTTTCTCACAGGATACAGCCAGCACTACAACATATGTGGTCGTTTTACAACATGATTGCATTGTTAGTAGATTAAACTACCCAACATTATATTTAGTAGGCGACTTTATAAGGTATAACCTTGAAACATATTTAGAAGTAAAAATGCAACATACACGGTAACAGTAGGTATAGTTGTGAAAACTCATTGTGACTAATTCCGGTTTTTTTTTTCAGAAACAATACTGTATACCTTTAACTTTTACTCTCATTACATTAGCATATTGAGTATGCAAGATAATATTTTTACTTAAAGGGTAGTTCACGCCCCCAAAACGTAAAGTTCTGTAACCATTTACTACTCACCCTCAGGTCCAGGTTTGGAATTTCATTTTTGTTTTGAACTGTCCTCGTATCAGGCTACAGGTTTTAAAATATGACTAGTATTTGTTTTTTGTTCCCCTTCTTTTTCTTTTTTCTTTCCCCCAATGTGGATTAGTATTGGTACTACTACAAATAGTTTATTAAAGAATCTTAGTAATTTCTTTTAGCTAATTACGGTTGTCATAGCTCTAAACACTTTCTCTGCTTCCTTCTTTCCCTAAATCAGACCGACCCCTGTACTGCAGGATAGCTGAATGTGCCAGTGCTGGACGGTGTTTAATGTTTTTTGGCGTGAGCAGTGGAGGCCCTGACAGGTGCTGCTGGATCTTCTGTAGAAGATCCAAAAATCCAGACCCCCTGGGTGTTTCTCCTCTTTCTCTCTCTTGTCTGTCTGCCGTGGTACATCAATACAGAGTGGTCTCCAGAGTGGGTTTTGACATGTTGCCTCTTTCCACTGTCACCGCATTATCCTACCGAGTCTTGCTGATGAGGTCTGGGCGTTCACGGACAAGAGATTCAACAATCCCGAAGTACCCTGTAGCCACATGGAGGTCAAGCTGCTTGGGCGACAAAACTGATTATGTTATTTTCCCTGATGTTTAACACCTAAGCTATGGGTGTGTAAATAGTTTGTATCTTTTTTTAAGTACTTACATGTACTGGTTCATTATGTTATAGAACAATCTTGTTAGTAATGTTGTAAAAAAATTATAACACAAAGAATTTTTGGTGTGAAAAAATTATACGAAGCGCCGTGAAAAAATTATAAGCGCTCGTTAAAAAAATTAACAATGTAAATAATCCACTTCTCTTTTATATTAAAAAAATAAACTAGCAGAAATTAGGTTTTTTTCATTGACAATGTGACATTTAAAAAAATTCTATTGCAAAATTGTAATGTATTTTTTTTTCCACTGCTTTCTCTTGGCTAATAGAGAGTGGCTAATAAATAATGTATTTGTTAAGCATTCGCTCAAGAAGAGAAAACAGTCCCTCCATTCTCTCCTGTGCTGTTGTCTTGTCTCTGTCTGGAGTTTGATGTCCTCTCTGAGCAGCTCCACCAGCTCCCCAACTCCCTCACCTGTCCCCAGGACACTTGCAACCCTAAGGCAGAGCAAATAAACCATGCCTGTTTAATGTTGTAGAATTTTCCTTGTTCCAAAATAATTGCTATGAGGTTGGGGTAAAGCCGTATAACTTTTTATACTGATCACACAAACCAGATAGTTATTATGGTTTGGGCCAAAGGTCACTCCCAATGTCTTTTCTACACAGATTATATAGATATATGCCTGGAGCTGTTTACAAAATTCCATATAATGCATTATTTTTGTATTTTTTAGACAGGTGCTTTTAACCATATGTAGCTGTCATGTATTTATTTCTAGGGTCCTAAACTAGAATTCCCTTTCCATCCGATACCAGGGTTCTTCCAGGCTTTAAAATAAGCTCACTCGTCCGGTTCTCTTCTCACCTTGCAACCTTTAAACACACAGTTTACTACCCACGAATTTTTAATCATAATAATACTAAAATATATGTCTTCGGAATATATCTTATAGGTATAATTAGTAATGCACTAGATTGTGATTAAGATCCATGACCCTTTTCGACAATTCACCAAAACAGACAACCCAGCAAAAAACATGACGATGATTCAGGCGACAAAAATCTCTCTATTAAACTGCTTACTTTTTATTGTTTTTTAAGTTCCTGTTCCCAGCAGGCAGGGCTCATTTTCCTTCCCTCCTCCCAGAATATCAAGTCAAGTCTGCTTATAATTGTCACTTCTTCTTCCACATGTACCAATATATCCATACAGTAGAATTGAAACTGTGTGCTTCTCACTCTCAAAAACGCCGATGGTGAATACAGAGAACACTAACCGTAGAGCCTAAAAATACAGTAGATACAGATCAAATCTAAAATATAGAACACAGCTATACAAATAAGGTCCATGAAAAAAATAATAATAAACAATAAACCTAAGTTAAATAAAGGCGGCACAAGGCACAATGGCAGCTAGAGTGCAAAGCCAGTGAGGTGACAATAAACATTGTAGTTTAAAAAATACCGTAGTGGCAACCAAAGCTTTATTTCGTCTGATTATAGTGACACAGGGACACAGAGAGAGCATTTCATTTATTTAAACTGACTGAAGAGGTAGTATAACTGACGTCGGTTCGAATGCTGAATTAGGTAGTAAGCATGTACCAAATAGCAACAAAAGTGACTGGTGCATGTGATCGTATGTTTTGGGAGGGGGGGATGGAAGACTCTGGGATCTGGGAACCCCATGGTACCTGGGGGGGGTGACTTTTTCCCTGGGGCAGATGAGGGAAGTGGGAGGCAATTTCGGGAGCGAGTTCATCTTCCTGAGAGCCTGATGATGACGCTGCCGCTTCAGGCTGTCTGCTGGTCCTGGCCTGGAGATTCCGTAGTCTCCTCCCCTTATGGCAGCAGACTGACGAAGCGGGTGTGACGGGTGAGTGGGATCACCTGCATCTGCAGATGGGCTTTTTGCGAGTGAGAACAGAGTTTCCCTAAAGGTCCTGGAGGAAGGGGGGGAGAGAAACAACAATTATCTTCTCAGCTGCTCCTCACTATTGCCTGAAGAGTCTCCCATGCGGACGCGTTTGTCGCAGGCGTCCATAAACAAACAGTGATGCAGTCTCGTCAGGCTGCTCTCGCATGTGGCCTCCTGCTAGACGGTGGTCACATGATTGTGGGCAGGTGCTCTAGCTCTTCGCAGTTTGTGGAGGAAATAGAGAGATGCTGTGCTTGTGCTTTCAGTCCTTCTTTTCTTGGCCATTGCTGGCAGTGTTGTCATTCCATGCAGAGGTCCTCTGTGATGTGTCACACCCAGGAACTTGGTGGCTGCTCTCACTCTCGCCAACAAATCGCAACCTGTGATTGTCGGTGGATGGCATGCTGAGTGTGCACTCTCCTGAAGTCAAACAACAACTTTCGTTCCACAACAACAATCTCTCCTTCGTCTTCCTCTCCACGTTCAGAGAGAGATTGTTGTCACTTGCACCCCCAGACAGGCGACTCACCTCACTCCTGTATATTGTCTCATCTTTGTTGCTAATGGAGACCCAACACAGTCATGGTCAATCCGCAAACTTAATAAAGAGGTTGGAGTTTTTGTGACCTGTGGGCAATCGTGGGTCAACAGAGTGAAGAGGAGGGGGCTCAGCACACATCCTTGGGGGCCCCAGTGTTCAGTGTGATGGGTGCTGATGTGTTTGCTACTGACCCGTACTAGCCTTGAAGGTCTTCCAGTCAGAAAGTCCAACAGCCATTTTGCACAGCGAAGTGTTGAGTCCCCCGACTGGAACCTGTTTTGTAAATGAGTTGTTGAGTATATTGTGATGGATGCTGCAACTGAAGTCTGTGAACAGCATTCTGACATATGATTCTTTTTTGTCTATATGTGTGATGCTGAGTGGAGGGCAGTTGCGATGGCATCATCGGTCGAGTGGTTGGACCGATATGCAAACTGGAAGGGTCCATGGAGGGCATACTTGATATGGTGCATGACTACCGTTCAAAGCACTTCATGATGATAGAGGTAAGTGCAACAGGATGGTATCATGAAAGCAGGATGAGACAGCTTCTTCGGGACTGGAATGATGGTGGTAGCTTTGAAGCATGTGGGCACAACAGCCTGACTAAGCGAAATGTTGAAAATGTTCTGTGAAGACATCAGTGAGTTCCACTGCCACAGTCTCTCAGTACACGCCCAGGGATTTTGTCAGGAACCGGAGCTTTGCATGCATTGATCCTGCTGAGGATCTTCGTCACCTGTCTGGGATCAGTGTCATCACCCTGTCACCAGGAGGAGGTCCGTTAGTGGTTTCTAAAACAAGAGAAAATGGGAAACACTTATGAAAAACATAAAGCAGGTTGTGCCATTGAAAAAAAGCCATCTTAACATTAGAAAATACGACACAGCATACAAAAAAACTGAAGTGCTAAAGTTAAACATGTGTGAACATTCTTGAATGACGAGGCACTACAAACCCACCAAGGGAAAGACGATTGCCTTATATAGTGGTTGTCTTATTGTTTGTGGGGTCTTTGTGGGTTAATTAAAAAAAAAAAAAAAAACCTGGCTTTTAACACTTTTTTCGCTAGGTATTGAGTAATGAAAACACAATGAGCTTACATTTCAATGTGAATTCCTCCACAGAACTCTTTACCCCTGTTTCTTTGATATAACACACGTCGTCATCTGCGCAATGTGATTCCGGAAAAATATAGTAGGGTGGCAATGTCCATCGTGCCGGTGTGACGTATTTGCACTTCAAATGCGCCCTCTGGAGTCACTTGCACTTAAGGTTTGTGGACCACAGCTTAGGAATGGGCCACTGAATCATTGAGCTCAAATGAATTTTTCAAAAACACCGATTTTCATTCAGTAATGAGCTCATTCATAACTGTGAATGAGCACAGTGGCCTTGCTCAGGAGACGACACACTGTGTTCTACTTTGGCTTCGTTAAAACCTTTTTCCTTTCTTCCTTAAAAAAACGACAGCATTGTGACTAATATAACACTTAATACTAGCAGCTTTTTTGTTTGAGCTGTTGTATACAATCAATTCATTTGTTATTGCGCTGGACATTCGGGAAAAGCAACACTCTTGTTATTACTTAGACATTACTTAACTAGCATGACATTAAATATTTAAAATGAAAATGTCTTACAGGGCCATTTTTGCCCCCTATCTTGAATTATAATTGTAGTCTGATAGCCTTCAATCCGGCACTGGAAACACTCATGATGTGTTTTTTTTTTTTTTGTTTGTTTGGTTTTTTGGGCAAATTTTACAAAATGTCAGCTCGCACATCATTAAAACAACAGTAGGATATTAATACATGGTAAATAATCACACCACTGAGCCTCGCTCCTTTTCTTCCTCCATGCAAAGATGTCCAGTGCATTCACCGTTTCGTTTTAATATTGCACACAGTTACCCCCCACCGCCTCAAGTTGTTATTAAACATAACAACTGAACAAAGATTATAAACGCAAACATTTTTGTTTTTGCCCCCCCATTTTTTTAGGAGTCTGAACTCAAAGATCAAAAGTAAAAAATTTCGTATGTACAAACAAAAAGCCTATGTCCTCCTCAAATACTGTGCACAATAATCTGTCTAAATCTGTGTTAGTGAGAGCTTCTCCACCTTTGCTGGAATAATCCATCCACACTCATCAGGTGTGGCATATCAATGTGCTGATTAGACATCATTATTATTGCACAGTTGTGCCCTGTAACTCTAAACGCACACACACACTCAAAGGCCACTCTAAAATAGTGTGGCAGTTTATTAATAGCAGCACATGATCACAATGCCACAAGTGTCACGATAAAAGTTTTTGAAGGGTGTGTGCAATTGGCATACTGACTGCCGGAATGTCCAGCGGCATACTATGCTTTTGCCCGCGTGAATTGAATGTTCATTGCTCTACCATAATCCGTCTCCAAAGAATGTTTCAGAGAATTGTGGCAGTACACATCCAACTGGCCCTCACAACCGCAGACACAGACATGTGACCCACACCACCCCAGGACCCGCCTCACCGCATCATCGTTCACAAAACCTCCAAGATCATCTGAGACCAGTCACCCAGACACTCTGCTCAAATCCATTGATTTGGTGCATGGCAGCGGCACGGAGGGTGATGTTCTGGGGCACAAACTTGTCAGAAAACCCGCTCATGGAAGCTCAGGTGGCTGGCATGGGCTCGTGTGGGTGCTCGTAGGCGGGGGGGTCTCGACCGGGTGGACTGCAAGTTCATCATAAACCCGCTTGAGTGTGTGACAATGCTTGATAGGTGTCCAGGCACGTTTGCGAGGTTTTCCTCTCCACTCTGAATTCCTCCCGGTTTTCACTTTAGCAGGGCATATGGGCATACAGCCCGATGTATGGCGTCGTGTGGGTGAGTGGTAGTGGTATGCTGATGTCAACGTTATGTGGCTCGATTGGGCCCATGGTGGTGCGGTGAGGTTTATATGGTACATGGGCAGGGAGCGTATGTTAATGGCTAACGAACACAGGTGCCTTTTTATTGATAGCATTTTGGGAATAATCAACGATTAATAAATTACACAATTTATTCCTGCTTTATATTATTCAAAATAAAATATTGTAGGCGAAGTGCAACTTTAATTTTTTCATACTGAGTGTTTTTAGTTTATTTATTGATAGTATAATTTGTTGTAAATCCTCCTGCGGGCCGATTTGGGGACACCTACTGTGGCCATGTTCGGGGGCCACGGTTCCTTATGTTTGACACCCCTTCTGTTGGGGTCACGGGGCTGCTGTCTTTTGTTTTATTAGGGCTCTGTAAAAATCGTAATATGGTAATTGACATCATTTAACTTTCACAGGTGAGTTTAATTTAATTGCAAATAATGCACTGTGAAATATGCGAAGTGAAAATATTTGCAGTTACTCTTCAGAAGATTTAGCAAGCAAAGTTCCTAATTATAATAGGAAGATGGTTTGCTCAACATTTTTTACACAGTTTAGAATTTTGAATGCACAGAGATTACCCTTACAAGATCCTGATGTCCCTTTGTGTGTGTGGTGCCTCAATGCCTGACACGGGGTCCCCATGTTACAGCGTGGATCTGTACACCAATTCCTGGAACTGAAAAGATCCCCTTGAAGAGGGTTCTTTGGCGATTGCCAGGGTGCATAGCTCAGCCGGGTGGATGGCCTTGTCACCCATGTACTCATGTTTTGGGATGCTCTGGTACGGTCCGTATAGGCGGACATTGTTCCAGGTCCGTGTGCCTTCCAATACCATTGAATCTAACGCGCACAGGGGGTGGCCATTGAATAGGTACCAGCAGTTCCCAACAGGCCGACAATCACCAAACCTGATCAACTCGTTGTAAGGAGATTTGTTGCAACGGCGTTAGGGCAAATGGGGGTCCCACTAGGGTCGCAATACTGGCTTTTGTGTTGCTGACCCCGCCGCATACATAAAACCTGGCACATTTTAGAGAGTGGCCTTTTATTGTGGCCAGCCTAAGGCACCCCTGTGCAATAATCCGGGGTCGATCTAATCAGCATCTTCAAATATCACCCCCTGTAAGGTGGATGGGATTAGTGCTCGGCAAAGAGAAGGGCTCACTAACACAGATTAGACAGATTGTGAACAATCGGTTGAAGAAATATGCGCTGTTGGTGTACTAGAAAAAAAAGTCGTAGATCCCCCTTTTGAGTTCAGGGCTCCTGCAAAAAGAGGGAGCAAAAACAAAATGTATAAAATCTTGTTCAGTGTACCTGTCGGCATTGAGATATTAGCAAAACCTTTCGTACGCAGTCCATGCATCTCCTTAAAGTGAGCCTGGTTCCGCCCGTGTCGTAGGTCAACTTTCTGATTTTGGACGGGGTTCAAAGATCATCCAGAAAATGGCCACACCAAGCAATCAGTTAAACAGCACACAGGCTATCATCAGTATTCCTCCTGCCGGGCTAGAGAGGGTTCTGGCGCCGCTTTTTAAAAAACGCTCATGTTAGGTGTCCTTGACTTGGCCGTAGAGATATTCCACATAAATGAGGCAATTTGTTTTCCCCTCTGGTTGTAATCCAAATAAAGAGTTGAGTGATCGGGAATGGCACATGTTAATTTTCAAAATTATGTTTTATTATTTTATTAGGTGTTTTAAAATCCTCCTGGCGTGCCGCTTATGGGAGACGGCCTGGTCTGGTTGGGTGCGGCGTGTTCGGCCCGGCGTGTTGGGTTGTGGTGTGTGACACACCCGGTCGGTAGGGTCACTGCTGGCTGTAGTTTTGTTTCGTACAACACAACAAAAACGAGTTGACATCATTGTTGTTTCTGGTACAGCCATCCTCGGCTAGGAGACAGCCTTTCCCGTTCTGCTGACCTCCAGAAAAACAAGAGCTGGTCAGAGGTCCTAACACAGCTCAATGTAGCTTCCCAAGGTGCATCTCTCCCAAAAGCAAATTGTTGGCTAAGGGCCCTATAAACGTTCCATTGATACTCTAGTCGTGGTAATGACGGACTTGTGACCATCTTTGCTTTTTGGAAAACGCACCCCGGGCACTCTGTGTTGACGCAGCGTCGAAGAATTGTGAAGATGGCATCCCTCAGGTCAATCACTGTAACACCATCTTGGAGTTGGTGGAACACGTGACAATTTGCCTCTGCATCAACATGTCGACACGGGAGTTTGTGGAACATTCAAGACCCCTACGTCATCTCTGTTGGGTAACAGGCCTCTTTAAAATCTTAATGTAATGGAATCATTTACTTTCAGGTGAGTTTCCTTAAATGGAAAAAATATGCACTGAAATATCGTGAGGTGAAAATATTTTGCAACTAACTCATATCATAACCTTGCACTAAAATTATCAGCAAGGTTCCTAGTATAATAGGAAGTGGTTTGCTCACATCCATTTTTTTTATAACAGATGTCTTAAAAAACTGTTTTGCAAAATAAGATTCTTATCTGATTGGGTAATCAGAAAACCGAGCTGTAGAAATATGTATCATCTCATCAGAGGCGACATCCCCACATTCTACAGTGACAGCAGAATCATGTTCTCTCGCAGTGGTCCTCCTACTTACTGGAAGTTTCTTTTTCATCTGAATCAATTGCAAAATCAGATGCACAGTGGACACTATTTGTATAGTTGCACATTTAGACATTTGGTTAAATTTAGGGTTGAGAATAGTGTGTGAATGACTTTAAGATTAGCATTGCACAGGGATTTTAATCATTTATCTTCTGTTGTCTTACAGTGGTGCTTCTGAACTCCAGATTGCTGATATCTGCAGGTATTTCATTTGTCCATGAGCCACATCAACAGTTCATCAGTTAAGCAAAAGATTACTTGACGGAATTGTCCAGTTTTAAATGTCATAGTTGTTTATTTGGGTGGGTTGTGGTGTGAATGTGCACTATGTATGTTTATATTATTCTTATTAACATTATTAGGTTAGTTCAGGTTATATGTCATGTGGTGGCAACTCCCCTTAAACATGATATTTATGAATGAACAATTCCGTATTATTTATTAATAAGAGACATTAAACCAACCCCATAAATACAATAAGTACATTTGTAGAACTTTGCATGTGTTTTTGAACTAGTGTTTTTTTTTTTTTCTCAGTATTGGACAGTCTTATATGTAAATCTTTCAGATTTAGTATTTCCCTATCTTGTTTATTGTTTTTTATATAAAAATATTTTATGAGCTTTACTGTTTGTTCAAATCACCACCTTGACAAATAATATCTTAAGCTGCACTCTTTAATTTTTCAGAGACTGTAGTTACATGTGATGGCTTTGTCCAGTCTCTCAGTTGTGGTAAGATATTTGTTGTGTCTAATACTAAGTTATTTCATTATATAAAGGCTACTATTGTTGTTGTTGTGAACATCTATCTATTGTGAAAATTATTTTTCTTCTGTTCAGATACTGGTGTGATCAGTGTACAATCAGCAACATATGGTCGCACAAGCAGCCAAATTTGCAGCGCTGGACGACCACGAAAGTCAAAATAATCTAATAGCTTGGTGTTCAAAAATGTCCCTGTGCTCTTTAAACGGTAAAAGGAAATAGATAGAATTATGAGTATGTTGCTGGTTTACTTACATATGTCCTTATCTTTAAACAGGTGTAATGGACTGAGAACGTGTGAGTTTAAAGCTCAAGGACTCGCCAGACCAGATCCATGTTTTGGCACCTACAAGTACTACACTACCAACTACATTTGCATCACAGCAGGTTTGGTTGGACTTTTTTCTCTCTCTTACTCCAATTCCAGTTGTTTATCATTCCTTCACTGTATAACTTAACTCTATATGCACCATCATCTTCCAGAAACAAGTGTGACTTGTGATCGTGGATTACGGTTTATTTGAAATGTGGTGAGTGATTTTTCCACATCTCTTACTTTGTTCAAGGAAAATCCGATCACATGGATTTATTAAGAAATTCAATTGTTTTGATCTCCATTGTAGGAAGACATGGTAATATACAGATAAATACTGCAAAAACTATGGACGTAACGATAAACAGATAAAACCACCTGCTTCTCAAGGACGTTCCATCTCAACAGCTCCAAAACACCAACTGCTTTTCACCCATGCAGTGGATTTTGTGTCGAAAAGGTATATAAATTAATTGTTTTAAAGTTCATGATCTTTTTTAAATACGTCTGCAGCAAAACTAAGAAAATGTTTTTTAAAATTATTCAGAGATGCATTCAGCAAATAATACTTATTAATGTTCCTATACACACATTTTTGTTTGCTGGGATAAAGATGCAATGATTAATGAAAGTCTTCCTGTTTTTGACATGTAAAGCTGCAATGGCCTAGACACTTGTAAGGTGTATGCAAAACGTACGGTGCCTTACTGATCCCTGCTTTGGCACATACAAGTACCATTGCAATCTCTTATTCTTGCCCTCCATCATAAAATTTGTGAGTATTTGTTTGCTACTCAATTCATTCTGTTTTCTTCAGGAGTGTGTTTAGAATATTGTGATTTAAGAGACTTTTGAAAACACATTAGTCAAAGTTTTTTTTTTTTTTCTCGCGCCTGCAAGCAAACTCTTGCGAAAAAAAAAAAAAAAAAAAAAAAAAAAAAGAGTTACACTTTAGCAGTATTTTTTTTAAGAGTACTTATTGTGGTTATAATATACTTTAAAAGAATATACTGGGAACTTAATGTAATGTTTTTTGGACACCTTAATTCCATGCCTAATTTCCAATAAAATGAAAATGTGTAATATATTTATTTGAAATTCAATTGGTAGAACTTAAGAGTTGTTTTTTTTAACCACTTAAGTAGGATATACTATATGTAAGTACATCACTATATGTAACTGTAATGGTGTGGCACCCTCTCTCCGACTCATTCCTGCTGTTCATCCTTGTTTTTGTCTCTGTCTGCTGCACATGGTGGTTTATTTTCCTGTCAGCTGCTACTGCACGTGGGGGATCGCAATAAGTGCTAACTCACGGGGGCTGTGTGCTCCACTAATTGCGCACATGTTACTCGTTTCCCCTTCCTAATTTATGCCCGTCGATGGCTTCTCTCTGTGTCACTATGTCATTTGTGTTACAGCTGCCCTTACCGTGTATGTTTTGAGATCCGCCTCTGCTTATCATTTTTTGTACTGTGTCCACGAGATCCTCAGGCGAGGATTAATTAATCCACTGTATAAAAGTGTCTGAGGACTGGGAGCGGCTTGACTGAACTCTTCTGTCATCCCTCACAGCCATCAGGCCCAGTTGGTGTGGGGCAATGGGAGCCCGTGGCGAATTTCTCCAGGGTTTTGTGGTTGTCTTGTGTTGATGTTAAATCTGAAGTGTCTAGAGGAACTTGAATCATTTTTTGGCACAGAACTTGAGTCCTCCTGTATTTTACACGTTTGTTTTTTTTTGTTTTGTTTGTTGTTTTGTTTTTTTGTTTTGTTTTTTTACAGTAACTGCATAATTAATTCTGTTGTCTTCAAAATATAGATTAAAGTTTTGAGGGTTGAAGAACCTGATAATTTGGAACAATACAAACAGTGGGGTATTAACATACAAACACCTATTTCCACATCTCACTAAGTGAAGAGGCAGGGTCCGTCTTTCTCGCCCTTTCCTTCCTTCACAATTTGTTCCTTCTCCACCATTTCCTTCAATTTTGCCCATCCTTTCCTTCACTTAGTTCACATCAGATTGAAAAACTGCCAAATATATTGTTCCACATGAATGCCAGTGATACAGTGTTCATTTTTGTAAGCTTTTTTTTTAAATTTTGTCTGTAGTTCTTAGGCCTGTTGGGTCCAATATACTTCTTTACTTTTTTAACACATTTAGGGCCAACCTTGTCCTGGTTTTTGTTTTGTTTAAGTTTAGTTTGTTAAGGAAATGTCTGAGAAATTTAAAGTCTAGTTTGGGCAGGACTGCCAAAACATAACCGTGTCACGGTCCAGGAACGTATGAAAAGCATAGTCAGGAATAGTCCATCGAACATCAGTGACGAGCATACGTTTTGTAACACAAAGAAAACAAAATAACAACTTATGTCAACAATTCCTCTCCTCTGTGTCTCTCCAAATCCGCGTAAGCTCATTTTGTGACAAATCTGAGCAGTTACACAGGCAGTGTACCATCTTCTGTATCAGCCGCGCCAACAAGGATACCTCTTTTTTTAACGTATATTTACGGCTTGGGATAAAATGAAAACAGCCACATCGCGCAGGAGCGGAGCTGAAACAGAAGAGCGTAAGCTGCCTGGCATACAGCTCAGATTTGTCAAAATGATGCTACGCTGATTTGGAGAGAACCCGAAGAAGGAGAGGACTTGTTGAATAAAGTCATTATTTTGTTTACTTGTCGTGTACAAAAAAGTATTCTTGTCACGTCATAACGTTACGGTTTGAATCACTGATGGCAAATGGGACTATTCTGACGATGTCTTTCATACCTATTTTTGGACCTTGACAGTGTATTTTACTTGGCCAGTCATATGCCCCCCCCCTCTAGAGGCTTCCCAACCTGTCCTGGAGGCCCCTGCCCCCTGCACATTTTATATGTCCTCTCCTAATCAGACACACCCAGTTTAGTTCTTGCAGTCTCTACTAATGAGCCAATGAGTGCAATACAGCGTCTGTGTTGGATAAGAGAGACATACAAAAAGTGCAGCGAGGGGCCAGGGGGCTCCCAGGACAGGTTTGGGAAGCATCGTCTATGGGACCTGAGTGGACAAAGCCTCCCAGGTTGTTCATCCAACAATCTCTTAAAATGTGTGTCCGAAGACAAACCGAAGCTTTTACGGGTTTGGAATGACATGAGGATAAGTGATTGACAAAATTTTCATTGTGGGGTGGGTATCCCTTTAAGATGATCAAAGCAAAGATGCAACAGATGGCTTCATCAGCACCCCCAAAGCTTGCACAGTCCTTTGCCACTTCCTGGATCGACATTTTCACTTGCTAAAATTGCGGCAGTTTTCATTCATGCTTACAGAAGCTTCGTCTGCGTCTTCCTCATCTGTGTTTTTGATCAAGAAATTCCTGGACTCATTCAGGAGATGCGTTAATAGTGCCCCGAGGCAATAATAACCCAACTGCCAGAAACCATTACGTCAACAGCAGCGTGAGGACAGCAGCAGGGCCAACAGTCTGAGGCACGGAAATGGTGCGGAGGTCAGTTTGAAAAAATTCAATTAAAGTTCGCGGCATAGAATACTTTAAAATATATCAGAGAGTTTTTACACACTGGTTCTGTTATTGTGGCAACATTTCCTCGCCTCGAAACGTGACGATGAATGAAACGAACTGTGATTGGTTGTTTGACATGTCGGTCAATTATTGTGGCAACATTTCCTCGCCTCAAAACAGCTACCATAGATTCCAGACCTTCAGTCTGAAGGTCTGGCTACACGAGAACTACAATGATGAATAACGGAAAATTTCCATGTGGTGGTGGGGAAGAGTAAATAATAATAATTCCAATCATGTTTTTTTTTATCAAGGTTTGTTTCATTAATTTATATTTTATTATGGTGTAGATGGGAAGGGAAAAGCAGCGCTCCATAATTGCCTCCCACAGTGTCTTCTCGGATCCAATGTTTCGGCACATTCAAGTACCTGAACAACCTCATACTCCTGCCGTGTCTAAGTGTAAGTGTTACTGTATTGAGAACATTATGACTGCATAGTTTTCTTATGTGTTTGATTAGTTCTGTTTTGGTTTTCTCATGAACTCACACATCAGGCTAGATCTGCTAAGCTTTATATTACGATGTTAATGGTTTTGGCAGAGAATGACAGCTGATTTTGTGGATCTGGCTCTTCAAGTCACTCGGCATCTCCTCCACTTTTAAATGTGCTAAAACTAAATCTATTTCTTAATTGTAAGCATATCATCTTCAAATTAAAAGTATTTGCCATTTTTCTTCTTCGTAAAGGATAGGCAAAAAAGGGTCATGGTAGAATACTACTATAGAGAAGATTGCTTTGATTTACCAAAACCCGATTCCAAAAAAGTTGGGACACTGTACAAATTGTGAGTAAAAAAGGAATGGGAAAATTTACAAATCTCATAAACTTATATTTTATTTACAATAGAATATAGATAACATCATCAAATGTTGGACGTGAGACATTTTGAAATGTCATGCCACAAATATTGGATCTCATTAGGTTGGATTTCATGAGAGCTACACAATCCAAAAAAGTTGGGACAGGTCATGCAATAAGAGGCCGGAAAAGTTAAATGTACATATAAGTAAACAGTGCAACTTAGGGACAATTTTTTTTGGGGGGGGGGGGGGGGAGGGGGGGGAGTTTTTTTTTTCTAGGTCACCCAATTGGCAATTTCTGATTGGGTATAAAAAAGAGACTCTCAGAGTGGCAGTCCGTCTCTCAGAAGTCAAGATGGGCAGAGGATCACCAATTCCCTAATGCTGCGGCAAAAAAAAAACATAGTGGAGCCAATATCAGAAAGGAGTTTCTCCCATGAGAAATATTGCAAAGAGTTTGAAGTTATCATCATCTACAGTGCATAATATCATCCAAGATTCAGAGAAGCTTGAACAATCTTTGTGCGTAAGGGTCAAGGCTGGAAAACCATACTGGATGCCTGTGATCTTCGGGCCCGTAGACGCACTGCATCACATACAGGAATGCTACTGTAATGGAAATCACAACATGGGCTCAGGAATACTTCCCAGAAAACATTGTAGTGAACACAATCCACCGTGCCATTCGCCGTTGCCGGCTAAAAACTCTATAGGTCAAAAAAAAGAAGCCATATCTAAACATTAACCAGAAGCGCAGGCGTTTTCTTTGGGCCAAGGCTCATTTAAAAAATGGACTGTGGCAAATGTGAAAAACTGTTCTGTGGTCAGACGAAAATCAAAATTTGAAGTTCTTTTGGAAAACTGGGTTCTGGTCATGTCATCCAGGACTAAAGATGACAAGGACAGCCCAAGTTTTTATCAGTGCTCAGTTCAGAAGCCTGCATCTCTGATGGTATGGGGCGCATGAGTGTGTGTGGCATGCACTGTTAAAAATAATAACACTATATTTACTTAATAAAATTGTGGGGCAAAGATTACATGCAATATTATTAATTACAAATTTAACACATAAAATAAAAATTTGTTAGAATAAATCAAATGAGATGCTTAAAAATTTAACCATTCAAAAATGAGTCAAAAAGCACAAAAAAATAAGTAAAGTTTAAAACAAAACAAAACAAAAAAAATTCTTTGGAGAAAGCCCAAAAACACAAAACACTTATGCTAATGAATAACTATGTTCTGCATACCAGGCAATAGTTGACCATTAAGAAAACACAGCGGCAAAAATGTAATTCACAAATTCATGTTTTTTGTTGCTTACAGGAGAGTGATTTACAGGCATCGTGTTCAAAACCTTTATGTTTTTCAAGCCCCCAACACAGAGTTTATTGAAGACACCGATGTTTAACAAACAGAATCACTGAAGGGGAATAATCTACATTTTGGTTACCATTACGGTGGTCAGTGTTTGCTTTTAAACTTTTAAACAAATTTTTTGGTTGCTATAATTGTGATACAGCAGTTAGACAAGCAAATAAAAGAATAAGATCAGGTGGTGTTGTTTGTTTTGACATCATTTGATCTGGGGTTTCTGAGTTGGGTGTGTCTTATCAATAACAGGCGTTTCCTTTGGTTGTAACAGTATAAAGGTCAGGTATTTTCAGCATAACCAGAGAGATTCTTAGAAGCATTTCTGATCAAAACATAAAAAAAAAAAGCATGAAAATTTATTTCATTTAGGCACACAGACATCAAGAATCAGGCTGAAAACCTCAACAATGGTGACCATCAAAAAGCATGTTGCACTGCATTTGGGTGCCACCAATCACAAAAACTCATCAGAATTGCTCCCATCATGCTTTGCGGCATGAATAAATTAGTGAGATGAATTGTCTTAGATTTATCTTAATTTTGTTTTATTTTTACTTTTTTATGCAATTTTTAGTAGCTTGTTTTGTGATGCTTACAGTTCATCTGTTAATCTGAATATGCTGTTTGTCACCGTTCTTGAGATTCATATGCTGGTTCTTGATGTCACTGTGTGCCTGAAAGAAGGTTTCCCTTCCCCACTATGAATTTTTTCTTAATCAGAATTCTTAAACTCTGCATTTACAGAAAATTTCGGGTCTTCTATTGGTGAATTACAGGGGGCTGTTATATTAAATGTTAGGGTTAACTCAGAGAACAGGCTCTATTTCTAACACTCAGGATAAACAAGATTATGTAAAAGCATAACCAACACCACCTGAACATCTTTACTTTAGCATGGTTAGTTGTTATAACTTCAGTTACAACGGCCATACAAAATGTAACATTAAACAGTCAAGGGTCAAGAGCCCCCCAACTAAAGCAAACACTGACCACTATAATGGTAACCCTATAAAATTTACCTTTTTCTCCTTCAGTGATTCTGTTTGTGAACTTTAGGTGTCTTCAATAAACTGTTTTGGGGGACCCCCTGAAGACACAAACTTCTGAATATGTTGCCTGTATCATATCTATGTAAGCAACCAAAAATGTGAATTTGTAAAAAAGTTGACGTCATGTGCATGCATATACATGTTTTCACAGGGTGTGTTTCAGGATCGCCAACTACTGGCCTGGCATGTATAAACATAGTATTCTTTAGCATAGTGTTTTTTTGTTTGTTTGTTTTTTCCAATGAAATCAATATTGTTGTGTAAAAATTTTACTTAATTTTTTCATGTTCTTCTACTCATTTTGAATGGTTGCTTGTAAGCATCTAATTTAATTATTCTAATTAATTCTAATGTTGTTCAATATTTAATTAATAATATTGGATGTAAAATTTTAAACAATTTTATTGAGTAAATAAAGTGAATCATTTTTTAAGGTACCATCAATGCTGAAAGGTATATCCAAGTTCTAGAACAACATATGCTCCCATCCAGACGTCGTCTCTTTCAGGGAAGACCTTGCATTTTCCAACATGACAATGCCAGACCACATACTGCATCAATTACAACATCATGGCTGCGTAGAGAAGGAGGATCCGGATACTGAAATGGCCAGCCTGCAGTCCAGATCTTTTCCCCATAGAAAAACATTGGTGGCATCATAAAGAGGGAAAATGTTGACAAAGAAGACCTAAGACAGTTTAGCAACTAGAAGACTGTATTAGATAAGATGGGACAACATTTCATATTCCTAAACTTGAGCAGCTTGTCTCCTCAGTCCCCAGATGTTTGCAGACTGTTATAAAAAGAAGAGGGGACTGCCACACAGTAGGTAAACATGGCCTTGTCCCAACTTTTTTGAGATGTGTTAATGCCATGAAATTTTTTAAAATCAACTTATTTTTCCATTAAAATGATAAATTTTCTCAGTTTAAACATTTGATAGGTCATCTATGTTGTATTCTGAAGTAAAATATTTAAATTTGAAAACTTACACATCATTGCATTCTGTTTTTATTCACATTTTTTGGACAGTGTCCCAACTTTTTTGGCATCGGGTTTGTAATAAATTTTTCAATAGTTATCGCTTGTTACACTATGTTGTGGATTTCCTTACAATAAACGCTTTTTGAAAATGGAAATCAGGTGTGTCCCTATTGTTCTTAAAGCATGTGAACTGTAAAACACCGTAAAATCATTTACCAAGTTAAGGATAAAGAATACATCAGGGTACCACATTGTTCATTTATTACAGACAACTGTAAGCAATGCAATACTGGTTAGCCTTATCCTTTAAAATATCAAAGTGCAAGAATAATTGGCACAAACCAACTTATCTTTCATTCACTTGACAAAAACATTATGGGGCAACATCAAAGTTTGAGGTTCGTAAATTTAAATAAAGTTTAATGTCTAATAATGTCTAACCTCATTTGCTTGTATTGCAGGGGTTATAAACCCTAGATGGTATTTATTGTACTTCATTGTATTATTAACATAGGATGTCAAAGCAGAAAGGAGAACTTAATAGCTAGCTGTACTCATTCATCGTTAATTACCATTTAAATTAGTTCAAAATACTTTAGTGTTCTCTTTAAAATTAACGTTTAAAAGCGTCGTCACGTGCTAGTGTCTAACAGCGAATATGACATGAATGAAAAAAGACGTAAGACACAGCAGCAAGAATTGAACAAGAAAAAGCAGAGGATTGTCAGATTGTGTACTTGGTGGACACAATACAACTGCCAGTTTATTAGACCATACAATAATAAAACATGACCAATACCGACTATGAATATACACCTACAAAAAACACGTATGATCGCTACACAAAAAACAAAAAAAAGAGGATGGAAAAATGCACAACCGAGATCAAGAGTTGGAACCGAAGGGAATTATCAGGGAAGGACGATTACGAGTTCACAACCCCCGATCCCCCAATACACTCAACTCACTCACAGCACACCACACACACACACACCACCACACACATATAGAACACAACAGTTCTCTCTCGTTAGCAGCACACGACGCTTCTTACAATCACTCAGGATGCATGCTAAAGGACAGGGTTTGATAATCAGTACATGTTAACTTATACCACAATCAAACTCACTGGACCTGGCTCTCAATGTCAGCATGGCCCACCCTGTGAGCCCACCCCCACCCCCTGCCAGCCACGGAGGGCTTCGCTGAGCGTTTCCTGCAGGTTGCCTGATACCGATCATTCAGAAGGTATGGGGCGGAGTGGGGCTGGGAACTGGATTTTGAGAGGGGTGGGTGCTGTAGGGTGGAATGAGGTTGGGAGGGTTGGTGGTGGACGCCATTTGTGTATTTAAGGTGGATGTGTGGTGTGGGTGTTTGGAGATCTGTGCGGCTCCCTTAGCGTCTCGTTGCTCAACCTGCTTCGTCGCCCTGGTTTCTGACGTTTCCACAGCATGAAGGTATGCAGAAATTGCAATATCAGTTGTATGCAGCCGAAAGTAAAGCAACTTGAAACCAGAAATAATCACTGGTTGCAGAATATAACGATGGAGAACGTTCAGTGAGGTGTCCCTTAGAAGCTGGCCATGATCAAGGTGTGCTGTCTTTGTAGGAGTCCTCATTAAAGTGTCAAGCTCAGCAATGGCGTTGCTTCCATCCAAAAGCCTAGATAAGACGAGGCTTCTGGTTTCTCATTTGGGGTGAATGCTGCTATCAAATACACTGCGTGCTTGTATTGTAACATATGTTTACCGTAGGTATAAAGATTTTGCAAGAAATAAAAAAAACACATTTATATTGATGAAGTGTAAGAGGCTGTCCACATTAGGGGCACACATTGCTTGTTTTTAGGGTTTTAGTCATGTACACATGCACTAGATGGTGCATACTTTGGTGACTGTACTTAGTCTCTACATACGGGCGAAGTTAAACATCAGTTTGAATTTCTATAAGCAAGTCTCTGTCCCACACTTTTGTTAAATGCAGAAAGAAACCCGTTCCTGTGGTGAATGGCCCCTATGATTGCTAGCATACAGAGATACCAACATGTAGCTTAGCGACGGAGTTACAAGCTTCTCAGGGAGTTGAGGATCTTCGTAGTAACAAAACGGAAAAGTTGAGGCAACGGAGCCCAACCGGTTAGGGTGAGTAGGCTGCATTTCATGCTTATTACTCTCAAAGGGCATCCTTGGGTAAGCCTTCTGAGATTTGTCAACCAGTGGCTGAAAGAACAAACAAAATCATTCTTATGTTGATTACATTCAAAAAATATAATTATGTCAAATTTATCAGTCCGACAAGATTAGATTGTCAGGTGTATGCACTGAAATGAAATCTTTTTACCGAAATCAAAGGAAGCAAGTTATTTATTTAGGTGAAAGACACATAAAACTTAAAAGTGGATGTTTCCAGAATTCAATTTGCAATAATCATGAACTTCATTATACTGTTCAGAGGCGGTAAACTTCTTTGGCAACCTAAACACTTCTCCAATGTTTCAGCCGAACAAAATTTTACATTACTGCTGCTCGGAGGAGAGCATTTTTGGGTCAGCGCTGGATGTGTGTCGCACACTGCTGATGTGTTTAACTGTTGTAGGTATGCCAACGCCATGTTTTGGTTCACAAAAATAGAAGCTAAAACAGTTCAAAACACATCCTTTGGAGAAGTGCCAATTTTTTAAACTGTCAATCTTAAGATTTTGGCTCTCTAAAGTATTACGCCAGAATGTTCTGGCTCCAATATTTCCAAAAAATTTAGGTGTATCACGTCATAGAAATACTAGATAGATAGACGAGATAGATAGTTAGATAAATGGACAGACAGAGAGATAGAACATATAATAATAGATAGAACGATAGATAGGATGACAAGACATAACAGACAGACGGACTAGAACGACAGACAGATAGAAAAACAGAACAGTGTGTTACCACAGGGACCCTATACTCTATTTATGGCGGCACTTACCCCAATTGAGGGGGAGTTTTTTTTTGTTTGTTTTTTTGTATTGTAATACAAAAAAAAAAAACATGCTCCAATGCCAAAATTTATGCGAATAAACTTTATATACATAATTAAACATCTCCCTCACACATTATCTCTACATTTTTTCAGCAATTTAACACTCTCTATTGTTTGAGATACTAATTTACAGGGCTTTCTGAAAAATTCTTTTTTTTTGGAAAATATTTTTGAATTTTATACATCTGGATTGAAGGAGGAGACACTGAAACAACAGAGTTAAAGAAGTTACACATTATAGTTCACTTTATCATTTAGCCTATGTCAAATTTAAGGCATTTTAAACCACCTTTAAAAAAATCTGCGATAAATGAATACCCCCTGTACATTTTAACCCGTTAATATGACTGTATAACAGCCATGATTTACAGTTCAGATACAGGCGTTTTAATGGTTCCTCACATTTTTAGGTTTGCTGCTTAAAATAAGGGTGGATTTTTGCACTGGTCTTAACAAAAACATCAGACAGGCTGATGAAAATGCAAATTCACTTTCAGACCGTAGGTGTCCACTTTTTGAAAACTTGCAAAAATTAAAGTGTTTTTTCCAAAGCAAAGACAAAGGCAACGCTGCGCCCGTAAAATGCTACTTTATCAGGCATTATAAGGAAAATGCCCATCGATACTTTTTCTGAAGACAGTCTGGAGGTTCCCTTCAGCAATACATTCACACTAACATGCTGTCATTTTGACTGTTATATGCAGCGCTCATCATTTATTCACGTGAATCAAAGCCTTTTGAATTTTTAATCCAGCCATTTCACGATTCTTGTGCAAATCTATTTGTGGTGGTCCAAGTTGATATTGTGGCGGGAATCCATAAATAAAATCTAATCTAATAAATATAACAGAAATAAAAATTAAAATAAATCAATGTATTGGGAAACACTAAACGTAAGCACAGAACAACAGAGAACAATAGACAGATAGATCGATTAGATAGATAGATAGATAATAGATAGATAGATAAGAATTGCACTTACTGGTTCTTGGATTCTCCAGACGGCGACCTCAGATAAGTATCTAAACGTAATCGCCATTGTTCATTTTTCAGGTTAAAAACACCTTGCTCTCTGCCTGAGAAGCTTGGGACCTTATGAGGAACTTCTCCAAAAGACCCTGTCAAGACAGGTTGGGGACTCATCAGGATGGGTCATATTTGTGGTCAAACAATAGTGAAAAAAAAAATGGAACAACATTGTGAAGGGTCTTACTCTTTAACTACTGAAATTAAAGTGTTCTTTGGAACTGAAAACGAAATACTTTGTATTTAAGAATGAAACTTCATTTGATGTCATCATTATAAAATGTTCAGAGGATCCTGAGAAAGACAGTGCAGGTCCCAGCACATTCAGTGCAGATTTCCGGCAGTTCAATCTCGATCTTTTCACGATAATCCGCGTGCCATCTGTTGTTGCTTCTTCTCGTTCCCCTCGGTCTTCTGCGCGATGCTGGAGATCACACGCCAGGAGGAGCAAGGCGGGCGCCCAGCAGCGTTCTTGTACGGCCAACAGACAGCGGTTGCGCTTCTTCATTGGAAAGCTTCCACGCCGCCCTCAAGGTAAAACCCAAGCCTTCATATGCTGCTGCCATGTCATCGTAGCTGCTCTGGCTGCCTCAGCGAGCTTGGCATTTCTGCACCAGGTCACTTCCCCCTGTGTCCATTTTTAGACTGAGAATCATATACGAGTAGGTATGATTTGCAGAACAAGAAAAACCACAGAAAACCACTAAATTAAATGGTTTTTTAGAAATTAATTGATGATGAGCAGGAGATAAACTATTTTAAATTCTACTCCGGTTTTAAATCAATCTTCATTTTCCATCAACTTATATTGATTCTTAAATCCAATTTGATATTTTAGTTTATGCTGTTTCAGCTTGATGCACAACAACTTCACGAAACATGATGTATTGTAGCCGTGCCTGCCCTCCAAATAATTTTAATAAGTTTTCTTTTGCTTAAACAATGCCTCAGCTTTCAAATTTTAAATCATGGAATTACAAAAATAAATGCAGTTATGACAAACTTTGCTATAATCCGCATGGACAGATCACTGTAAGCCCCACAACGTTAAAATGGGCACATGAACTGGATCATTTCTCCCTCTTTGACTAATAGTTAATAGCACAAAATTACTTTTAGAACATCAGGTGTTGAAAAGAAACAGTACAATTTACTGAAACACATCATGTCTCGTTCAAATCTGTGTCTTCAACCAGAGGGTTAAGTCTCAATTAAACAGCTTTGTAAGCAAATGTCACAAAGTTTGCATCACGCCTCAGAAAAAGCCATTCAAATGTCCACGAACTCAATAGTAGCAATAAAAATGAACTCTATGAGAAGAGCTTTTGATAACTTAATAGCACAGTTCCTACACAATCATTATATTTTTACTTAATCCCCCCCTGGGGTCTGTGAAATTCTTCTTTAATGTGTCGTGAATACATCTGTCATCTACACCAATATGAAGACCACTTTAAAATGTTTAATTTTTCAACAATGAATTGGACTAAAACAACTATTATCATTAAGAATTTTATACTAACTTAATTCATTGTATCAATTCAGCGCGTGATGACGATGATAAAAAGTAAAAGCAATTGTATTTAACAGTTTGCACTCTTTAATACCATGTCACTAAATGAACGGGGTCGTGTATATTTTAACAGAATTACTTCAGATATTGTTTCTCTCTGTAAGAAAAATCTGACCCGTCCCTTGTACCTATATATCCTATGAAATCGAAATCCGGATCGAATCACGCGCTTTGCTGAATCGTCATCAATAATACAACAGATACACAAAACACAGCCCGAACAACAGGGTTACGAAACATCTCATGGAAAAGAAGTGGTCAGAAAAGGGAATGAAAAAAAATGGCACGCTCTACCCACAGAAAACATGATGACATCATGTCTAACACTCACTTGTCCACATTTAACAATTCCGTGTAGAGCCAAAACCCAGCGAGGACATAGTAGATGGAAAGCGTGTTTATAAAACCAAACAACACAACTGACACTCAGGCCGTTGCTAAAAAGAAAAATATAATGTCCTAAGTTGTCCTTTTTCTCGGTCGAGAACGTTTCAGCCCTCGTATTCATCTCAGAACTCTCGGCCGGCTGCGCTGATAGGAGCTAGGCACGCTAATCACACTCCCTTTCATTGAAAGGGACGAAATTCGCCGATTAGATTGTAATGATTCTTACTTTGCTAAACAATACTGCTAAGCGTTAGTACGGTTAACATCATCTACCACAAAATGCTGGCAGGTTGGTGCGTATATTTTAGTGTAACGATTCACCGCTATTTCTGACAGACTGTGAGGCCTGAAGCCCGCTGACATATCGTCATATCCCTCTAGAACGGTGGGCACAAGATCATTCACGAGCAAGTCAAAGCAGCGAAAGCCGTGTTATGTTAACGAGCACGTGAACCAGGGCTAGAACGAATCAGGACATACAACTCACGTGGTGAATGGGGTTTACGCTGACGTTAATCGGTAAAAAAAGACACAAATCTGGGTCCTCGTCCTCCCGCCTCGCTCTTCGGTTGTTCTGGGCAGTACCTCTTCCGCGTACAAGTGACACGTCCGCTTCCTTAAACCTTCCACTGTCCTGAAAGTTGTTTTTTTATTTTTATTTTTTTATTATGTACTACATTTAACATCATGCGTACCGTTTAGTTGTCGGCGAGTGTGTTTATAATGAACGACTCATAAGGCAACGACAAGCACCGAATTTAAGGACTTAAATGAATGATAGGTTATGAGATGAAATCATTTGTATTAACGTCTGTGTTCTTAGCTCTGGTTTATTTGAACTCATTAGATTATGTTTATTTTGTAAATGCCACTGTGCCTGCAGGTATAAGTGACACATGTTCCTGCAAAATAACAGCCTTGACAAAAAGTTTCCAGCAGTTCTAGGCTGAGACCGCTCTAATCCATGAAGCACCTCTGTGAGAGTTGAGGTGTGGCCAGTTCTACTCTGGTTCCTCCAATATACTGAAATCAGACAAAAATCAAGTCACAGAAGTACTGCATCTAAACAATAAATAAAAGCAAACGCAAGCAATGTTTGAAAAAAGCTACATCAGCCTGACAAAGTGAAAGATGTTAACTACTTTACAGTTCAAAAGTTTGGGGTTGGTAAGATCAATCTATACATTTTTTTTTTTTTTTTTTTTTACAATTTAAAATTGACTGTTCTCTATTTTGATGTAATTTATTCCTGTGATCAAAGCTGCATTTTTAAGCACTATTCCTCCAGTCTTTAGTTTCAGATTATTTTTTTTAAATTTTTGAGAATTAATTTTCTGAGCTGAATTTATCAGCCATGCATTATTATCAGTGTTGAAAAAACAGTTGAGCTGCTTAATATTTTTTATTTAAACTGTGATACATTTTTTTTAGTATTCTTGATGGATAAAAAGTTCAAAAAAGAACAGCATTTATTTGAAATCTTGTTGCATTATAAATGCCTTTACTGTCATTTTTGATCTATTTAATGTTTCCCTGCAGCTTTTAAAAATCTTAGACTCCAAACATTTGCATGCATCAATAAGCAAAAACAAGAACACAAAACCGGAACCTTTAGTCATTTTTATTAAACAAAACAAAAAAAAAATTATAATTCCACTTTCATATATGCCAACAAAAAACCATTCAGTTCCATCCGAACACTGGAAACATGCCCAAACATCTGCTGCCCCGATGTTCTACTTAAGAAATCAGTTCAATCTGTAATCATCTGTATAATTACATGAGAACATTTTTCTCATCGTCTAGAGATCGGAGGAGATTCAAAGTCACACTTTTGCTGGATGTCTGGATCACAAAAAAATAGCTTGGATCCAATCTGAACATTGGTGTGCACTCCGACTGTCAATGACTAAGCATCGGAGATTCAGTTTTCCTTGATAAAACAAAGCCTGATATAAAAGGCTGTGGTTCATTTTGCAAAAATTCATTTTCATTTTCCATCCAATAATATCCCTGCATTTTCTCTGAAAAACAAACACTGCTCTGAGAGTAAAAAATTTTACCAAATGGACAGAAATAGCCTCTGGTTATCGGGGATATGCTAAAATGCAAAAAAAAATGGTTTATGTTTCTGGAGGAAGGAGGTAAAGTAAGACAAGTGAAATCAGAGGCAGCCTGTTGGCAAGCCTCTAGCTTCAGGAGAGTCAGATTTTATTAATAGAGATTACACTCAAAAACCTCCTTACAGTTCCCTCCAGATGCCTTGGGTCACGCCCAGCTTTGTAGAGGAGAGCAGCAAGGACACAGTCAAGCCAACCAGAGGGGCAGAGCATCAATGGAGAAGAGGCCAGAGCAGGGTGCTTGTATTAGTTGGCTTGGCCTAAGCGGGCTCTTTTGCCGTGACAGCCTGAAGCCGGTCTTGATGCTGGCTACAGAGCAGCGCGGAGACAGGGTTTCACACTGCAGGAAGTTTTAGAGACGCCGCGGTCCTTCTGCAGAATTGTATCCGTGATGCAGGTGTGACAAGTCACATATTCTCTGTGAAACACAAAAAGAAAATTCATTGTCTAAAATTATGCGTAGTAAATTAAATGATACCAAGTTACAGCAAATAGTATTGGTACACAAACTGCACATTCATACGCGTAAAATGTTTGACTTACTTATATATATCTTCTCAAGACATTTTCTATTTGTTTCTGTTGAAAGCTGATCACTTAATTACAAGTTGGTTATTTCCATCTATGGATCCACTAGAAGCAAAGAAGACACTGCTCGGGCCACAGGAGAAATCACCATTTGACAGAATTCTGGAAATGCACTTAAAAGCTTACCTCGCTCCTAACTCATAGCTAACAGGAATGCCAAAAGATGTTTGGGCTGTCGATGCAACCCAGCGATGAAAAATGCAAACATGCAAGAGCTTAATAGATAAAATTACAATCGATAAACCAGGAATCACTGGTTTGGCTATATTCACATATGGGTCAATGACAAGTAAAAGTGTCCATGTTAAAGAAAAAGGAATTTATTTGTCACACCCACATGTGAGTGTACACACCTTAATCGTTTTCTAAAAGGCATATATACAGATCAGCACTCCCAGAGGAAATCAGCCGCTCTGAAACCCAAAAGTAAAACACCTGCACGCCCTGGTCACCGGCTGATCGGTCACAGCTGCTCCCCATCAGCCAGCACGCTTAAAGGAGCACATGTTTCACACAGAAGGGGTTCTCGGAACCGAATGCACCACTGGATCGACTAATCCCAGCTCTCCTTGTTCCACAGAAAGCAGCGAAAGTATGAGCACGAAACAGCCCACACCCTTGGGAGCACGCCAGGACACCCCCTTTCACCTTGAGTGGGCACCGCCAAGCGCATCGGAGAGCACACACGGACGCACCAAATCCAGCCGGGTTCGATCAGGATTACCTCCACCAGGCACCTTCACTGTCAATAGAACCCGCACCGCTGTTAATTCACGCATCTCTGTCGAAGTGCGTTTCTTCACCCGTGACAGTGGTGGCGAACACCGCGGGCATTACAGCAGGAATCACCGACAAGATCACCGCCCCAACGCCATTTTTTTTTTTCACTTTCTTTTTTTTCCCTGCTGTCTGTCACCAGCACCACGAAGGCGCACGCCCGCTGATGGAGTGACGCCTTACAACGCTGAAGTAAGCATCCGCCAGCAGCAAATACGGAACACTCGCCATCACGGGCCGACGGATGAACCGCCGTCCGGGCGTCACGCCCAGCTGCTCCGCTACCTGAACCTCGGGCATACAAGCTACCCGTCTGCTGCAGAAGATGATGCCGCCCAGGACGATGTGGAAGCCTTCCTCCAGGTCTTCGAAAACACCGCCCACCGAGAGGGATGGCCAGAGGACGAGTGGGGCACGGGGCTGGCACCCTCCTCACCGGTGAAGCGCAGAGGGCTTACTTCTCGCTCCCCCTGACAAGTGCCGACAGCTACATCTAAGTTAAGCGAGAGATCCTGGCGAGGCTGGGTCTCTCCCCGTGATGCGCCGCCCACAGTTTTCCACGAGTGGGGAATACAAGCCCCGGTTGCCAGCCCCCGCCCAGGCGGTCCGAACTCAGCCGCACGCCCAGCACTGGCTGTTGGACGGAAACCCCACCCCAACGCAGGTAGCGGAACGAGGGTGGTCGATCGCTTCTCCTACGCCGCGACTGCTCAGCGCTTCACCGCATTGCAGGCTGTCGCATGAGAAACCCACGATCCCGGGAATTGGTGGAGGCGATCGAAGCTACGGATGCTGCCCATCCAGCGGGCCGGGACCGCTGCCGCCATTCCGGAGGGTGGTCCAGAGCGACGCCTTCGAAGGCACCGCCACACCAGTCAGCAGGCCGACGGGTTCCCCCCACCGCAGACGCAGCCCATGCCCAGTGCAGAACCACCGGGTCAGCCCGCGTAAAAATAAAGATATATATAAAGAAAATCCTGAAGAAGAAGAATGTCCGGCTGTCTTCATGACCTCAAGCTCAAGTGCACTTTGAAGTTTATGCTTGGGGAAAATGATCTCAAACACCGGCGGGTCCCACCTCAGAATGGCTCCAGGGGGTACAAAATTAAGGTTTTGGGAGTGGCCAAGTCAAGTCGAAGACTTAAAGCCGGGTTGAGATGCTGTGGCATGACCTTAAATAGTCGCTTTCATGCTTTCGAAAGCCTTGCGTCCAGTAACGATTAAAATAATAATTCACAAAGAAAGTGGGCCAAAATCCCACTAAATGTGAAAGACTCATTGACAGTTATGGCAAACGTTTGATTGCAGTTGTTGCTGCAAAGAGTGGCACAACCAGTTATTAGATTTAACAATTACTTTTTCATGTAGTGCCAGGCAGGTTTGGACAGCTTTTTCTCTTAATAAATGAAATCATTATTTCAAAACTGCATTTTGACTATCTCAATCTTTTAAGTGTGACAAATATGCAAAAAAAAAAAAAGGAAGGGGGCAAAAACCTTTTCACGGCACTGTACATATACATACATACATACAGAGTTTATTTGCAAAAACGAATAACTCGGTTATTTCAATTTTTCATTGTGCATTCCAAATAATTTCAAACAAACTGCAGTTGAGTTATTTTACGTTAGGTTAAAAAAAAAACTCAAAATACAGCTAACTAACACAATAAAACATGATAACATAAAAAAAAACCCATGATTTTTTCAAATAAACAAAAAAACTAGTTATGTCTTTGCAAATAAACTTCACACACACACACACACACACACACACACATATACATACATATTATATATACACACAAAAACCATTATTATTTTTATTTGGTTATTTATGTATATTCAGTATTTATTTTTTTATAATTATTATTAATTAAAATATTCTTTACATAATAATAAATACAAATTCATAATCTGTAGTAACCATAGCTTGTTGACAAAAGTTATTTTTAAAAATATCTCAATAAACTTATTTATCTTGACACACATAATGAGGGGTTTTTATTGATTTTTTTTATTCAAATTTTATTGATTTTTTTTTTTTTTTGTATTTTATTGCACTTGATTTTGATTTGGCAGACATATGTTGGTCAAATGTTAATTTTAAATTTTAATAAGGATTTACTTTGTGATATTAGGACAGCTGTGTCACTCTAAATTAATTCAGAAATTAAAAAAACATTGCATCATCATTGTATGTATGAATTTTTAGTATTTCCATGTTTTTAATGTATTTTTTTTTGAATAAGCGGGTGGGATAAAGCAGAAAGCCTTGTAACTGACCGATATATCATCTGTTGTATTATTTTATTTAAAAAAAAAAAAAAAAAAAACAACAACAAAAACACAGCAGACATGGATTACCCAAATGCTGATACCTGGCCAGCCTACAGACGCCAGTAAAGTGGACAAAAAGATGTCTTTCTCTTTGGTCCCAACCTCGGACCACCCAGGTGTGGCTCTCTTATCACAAACTTCCTCTTCTCCCCCAGCCACTATATCAGGGTTCTTCTCCCTCATGATGTTAAACACCCGCCTCAACAACTGTAGGAAGATGCAGACATGGAAATACAAAGACACTCCAAATCAAAGGAAAATCTATGCCATTAGGCTGGGGTAGTAGGCGACATCAGATGTGTGAGGAATAAGAAGGATAATCATCATACCTCATACGTGGTGTAATCTCTTTCTGTACCCGGCCCATGCTGGTCCGACGTAGTGCGCCATCTGTGCTTTATCATCCTCAATGACTGTAGAAAAATATAGGTGAAGAATTCACACTATCTAATATTTAATCATCGCCATTAAAATCTTTTTTCATATAGTATCTGATATTGGTAACTGATATAGATATAACTAGGCGCTGCATAATTGATAATTAAATGAAGCATGTCTTCCTTACCATCATCACCTTTTTCACAGTATCACTTTCCTCAACAAATTCCACTTTTTGACTTCTTTTTTTTAGTTGGAAGCATCAGATCAAATTCATAGATCCTCCTGCATCATTTCCTGCTGGTCTTCTCCTCAATTTTCAGCTCCTGGTCACAATAGAGATGAAAAGAGCCAACAGCCTCTTGTGAAGAAATCCATCCAAGACAAGAAAAACAAGCTCAATGGGCGTCCACATTAGGAATCATTATATGAGACAAAGCTCAAAATAAAAAATACAATACCAGAGATGTAATGGACCCACTTTATATGTGCTCCAACTACTATACACTCACAGCCAGGCACAATGTACTGGCATCTTAGCACTGCAAAAACTTACTTCTAATGTAGGAAATGAATGAAGTTAGAGACAGGTTTAGCGGTATGTATAGGCTTATGTAAACTGGCCAACTACAGGGAAATCACTTACAGACATTATACATATTTTTGGGGTATTCCTGCAATTAGGCAAAAGCATGTATCTACAAAGTAAGTGCATTTTATCATGATTAATATAAGTGTCAGTACATAGTAGTTAAAGCTATTAGTAGATAAACCATACAAAGCGGGAACCACCTCTTTTTAAATAATAATAATTAATAAATGCAACACACCAAATTAAAGTTGGTATGAAACAGCAAGTTGTGATCATCTTTTTTTTTCGCTTGTTGAAACACCTTTGTAAACAAAAGAAAATATGTTTTTTAAAGAAGATTAGCAAAGGGCACATAATTTCTTTTTAAAAATAATGATGTGCATTGATAAATCATTAAATGTCAGCACAGTAGTTAAAGATAAAGTGGGCCAAATGTAATAATGACACAGATATGGTCACAGGAATTTCCAATAAGTGGTGAAAACATTTCATGTGCATTGCATCACTCCCTGGCAATCTCCACATAAACAATTACCTTCATGCCCTCCTCAACGTCATTTTCAAACACCTTCGGCTTTTTCTTCTTTCTTTCTGGTTAAAGCAGTTCAGATCATCCAAATCATCCGAAGGCTCTGTGAAGATCAAAAAGTGAGTGTCAGAAACCGCACTGTTGACGTAATCCCACATCGCAAAGTGTTGAAATGTTCCAAGTTTGTGATTTAAAAACATTTGTTGAGAATCACATTCGACTAAACCCAAGGCCCAGAGATAAAGCAGGAAGAGTGCAAAACACTACAATGGATGATCATACTTGCATCCCCTTCTCACCCTTTTTCTTGATCTCCTCATCATCTTCGGGGTCCAGTTCTCGCGCTCCTCCTGCTGCTTCAGGCTCAGCCTTTTCTGTTGTCAGTCTGTTGAGCCTCTCATCTCCATCCTCGTTTCGAGTGCCGAAAGCGGCTTCTTCTTCTTCCTTTTTCTTCTTTGATGTGGAGGGGTCGAATAAAATCTGAGGACACACAACACACCAGGTTCATTTGCACAAAACATGCCTCAGTAATGTGCTGAAAGGACACAACTACTGAGCTCAGCTTCTTTTTACTGCTCAGCGCAATGTTGAGTATTATTTACTTCTAGTTTTGTATTTTATACAATAGAAATAATGCAATGATAGCAAACGTACAGCGACAATAGCACGACGTTAACTCTTTCATAATCTATGCCAAAAAGTCACAACATGATAACTGAATATTTCCACTCAGCTGTCAATAATAACAAAATATACATAGTCCACCACAATACCGTCTTCGGACATGATGACTGAATCTAATATTGCTGTTTTCGTCCTGTTAAACCTCGCTGGACACGGTTAACACTAGCTGCTGCTCATCCACTGTCTTGCATCAGCAATAGGGGAGTTTAACGCGCACGCGTACCTGACGACCACTGATTACATCATCGCGATGACAACATTACGCGACTTTGCAAATGACGCTGCTGATGTATTTTCAATCGATTACAAGATTTATGTTCCGAGTTACATTTATACTCAATAATTATTATTGTTGTTTGCTTTGTGGCTTCTTTACAGACATATATGTAGAACACCACGAATCGAAATGTGAATTAATCAAATAAACAAGATTTGTTTTCAGGAAGCAAAACAGCCATGTGCTTTTATTGAAAATCATGACTCCACCAAACCCATTATCAGCATGAATGTAACAGAAAAGAACAACAAAATCAACTTTTTTTGAAGAAAAGAGTGGAAATGAGCAGCTAGATGCAGTACAAACACCATGCCTCACTCTTTCTTATAATTTCCATCAGTCAGCCATGAGGCATTTCATTACAGTCATTTAAAAGGATTGCCACTCAAATCGCATCAGCATGCCTTTCATTAAGGCACATAACACAGCAGACACGTCTTTATATGCTTTTGATTGCAAGGGCAGGACAGAAGTTGTTTCATATATAATTTGAACAGAGAACTAAGCTATATATACTACAGAAGACTAACACCACCAGAGAAAAGAATCCAAGTTTAATGATCTCTCAAATAAGCCATCTCATTTTTTTTTTTAAACATACAAATGTACACATATGCCTCAACCTGAATAGATACAGCATTTTTGCATTTCAAAAGTATATATGCTCCATACGGGGAAAAAAAAATATGGTAGTTTTTGTATAATTACACACCATCTACTGTCTGATAAACCCTCAGCACATCAATGAATCAGGCCTGAAGAGAGCACAGCTGGAAAGATCTGTTATTAATAGGTCATTTTCTGCAACTGTTTGGATGCAGCACAAAACAAAAAACACATGATGGGCAGTCAATTTTTATATATATATATATAATGAAGCTAGTAATGTTAGCTCATTTCAGTTTGTTATTGTCTCCAAACCATAATATGGTCACTGTCAACAAACTGTCAAAAAGCTTATGCTGTTGGAAGTGCTGAATAACATTAATTTAACAGAACACATTAGAGATTCGAAGATCGAAGCAAACAACAATACCAAATATATTTAATAAATCATATGAGATGAGAGCGTGTTGATCATGTATATGAAACTGTGTATTGTGGCAAACATGCTTATCTCATGACAAAACAAAAACAAGCAGTTTTCTTGAGTAGTAGAGAGGTCAAAAACACCTCTATCAAAAGAGGGAAAATTAGAAAGGAAACACCAATGCATTACACCTAAATAACCAAGGGCAAACATTTAAGGTTCACTTAATATGTTATGTCATCAGATTTTATTGTCAGATTAACCTGCTTTATATCCATTTGTAGTTGTATAATCGTGTTTTTTTTTTTTTTTTTTTCTGGGCTTGTTTTATCCACTCTGCAAGAGCTATGGTAAAATTTGTTTTGTAGTGTTAACCCTCTAAAGGGTTCTCGGGTTTGCCTGCCCAGGCCAACCACGATGAGCAACAAGAGTCTGTCAGATTGGGTACATTCACATGGCCCACCCTTGAGTTCTTCAGCCATGTCATCCTCATCCTCCTCTTCTCTCTTTTTTTTGGGCTGGAGAAACACAAAGGCAAATAGTTATAAGGGTTTCCACAGGGAACACTCTCGAGGCGATCTTTCTAATAGTGTAATCCACTTTTCAAGTCCAGTTTCACCGCGTATTGTCTCATAAGTAAAAATCTGAAAGTAGTTTGTGAGATATAACAACAAATTCTATGTTAGTATTATGTTGATATGTACTGAACAGCATGAAACAAACCAACAGGTTTCTCTTGGGTAATGGGTTTGAAGGCACACTGGGCAGAGGGACATCCTCTGTGCCACCAATTTCCAGCAGGTTCTTGTCCAGTTCCTCCTGTTCCAACTCCTCTAATTCAGCCAAAAGCTCATCCTAGAAAGGAAAGGAATTGCATTGTTCGGTCAACATCTGTAAAAACTGCATTTGAAGAGATACATCCATGTAAGACGTATTATCAAGCAATTTCACCTTAATCAGAGAGTTAGATACTTCTCTAAAAAATGTAAGTCCAAAATTTACAATAATGTTTAATATAAATGTTTAAACCTGCCGATGTTCTTAACAAGATGATCCAAAGAGCAAAAACATCTGAGTCACAGGATCAGCATCACAATGTTTCTTAAAATAATGCAGAATCTTAAATAATTTTTTAGTCACAATGCTTCTTTGCTTGATATTTTAAAATCCTAACAAGTTCCGTTGAGGAACTCTGAATGTCATACTTAATGTATGTATTTTTTTTATTTTTGATTCAAATTCTTGAAATAATGCAGCAATGTGTTGTCAAACATCACACAAGTTCGCTCCCTTTGTCTCAACTCACCTCATCATAGTCTTCTCCAAAACCTATAGGCTTCCGAAATGGCATCGGAAATCTCTGTTTGCCAGCTCCTGCTCTGTGATGTCCTGCATGAGGTGCGATCCACTTTTGTCTATATCCCTAAAAACAACCAATAATATTAAATCAGTTTCTATTTTTGCACATCACTAACTGTATTCTGGCGGTACAGGAAATTTTACTATCGGGCATCTTACATGTTTTTGTAGCAGCTGTCTTCATGGGCTTGGCTGCCAAGCCATGTTTTTAAGCACTTCAGTGTTTTGTATTGAGCATTCTCAATGCTTCTCGCTGGAACTCAATGAACTGGAGAGAGTGCCATCTATCTGAGCCAGCTGCTTCTCATATCGCTTCTTTCTTTTCAGGGCCTGTAAAGCAGCTTTAAAAAAAAAAAAAGGGTTAACAGATTACACTCACACTATGACATCACTTTTTTTTCTAAGCTAATCAACAAGGTTGATTCAAGATTAAGACTGAACCATACACAAACAAGCTATTCCCAGCATGTGGGATGTTTCGTTATAGTAAACAATGCATTCAATTAAGTATGTCAATGGTTATTTCACAACACCACATGGCAACCAATCAGACCTAACTAAGTGATATCCTTAATTTAACCCCAACTCTTGAATTTAGTTCTGGACAAGCGTATCCCACCTGACATAAGTGTTATATTAATAAACTGACTTCATAGTGACGCATGGGTGTAGCTAACGTTACCTAACTAACATCACTGAAATCGACGACAGGTGGGGCGAGAGAGAAGAGATGAGCTTCCTTTAAAAAAAGTTATTTAAGACAACTATGATCCTTCTCCCCATGACGGCTCGGTTTTAAATACATACCTTCGTTTTGTTTTCAATGCCGTTTTTCTTTGCCGTTAATAGTTCCGCATCAATCTTTTGCTCTAAGTACTCTTGTTTCTTGGTTAACATCTCTTCTGTCTCACGGAGTTTCTGGATCGCTTCTTGTGGGCTCGGGCGGCTTTGCCTCCTTTCCCCCCCGCCGCCGAACAGTTTGCCGAATACGGACATATTGTTCTGTATTTCCGCGAAAACTGGAAAATCCCTCCAGAGTCTGTTTGTTTCTAGACACTACTGATAATAACGTCCGTCGCTGTTCCGTGTTCAGGTGTTGATTGTCTTACTTCCGCCTTCAGGCCCGCTGACGTCACGGGACTCGTCACGGTCATGCCACCACCTATCAACGCCGCGGCTGCTGAACAAGGAAAACTACAACTCGTGACCAAACAAATGATTTAACACTTTTTTTTAAAAAAAAAACCAACCTTTTTTTAATTTTCAAAACATCTTAAGGCTAAAAAGTAGCTCAAAACTCGCCGATTTAGGAGAAAATCTTTAAAATAGTGGGCGTGTCAATCCTAAATTTAGGACTAAATGTTTGCTCTAGAGTATTTCACAAAGCGTTTTAGCTCTAACACTAGCTCTTAAATCTTTGAAAGGTTAAGAGTAGTGAAGAGGAGACTCCTAAGTCACTAAGATCAAACCACAAACTATCCTAAAATCGCTGTTGTTTGCCGGCAATCTGCCTCTGAATGTAAACATTTTAGAAACATTTGATGATAATGACCTATAAAAAGTTATTTCCTTTGGTTTTGGAGGTTATCTCAACTCTAATATGTATATATATGTATATATGTGTATGTGTGTGTATGTGTATATATATGTATGTATATGTATGTATGTATATATATGTGTATATATGTATATATATGTATATATATTGTTATATATATATATATATATATATATATATATATATATATATAATATATTTTATCATTTTTTTATTTATTGAGATAACAAAAAGGGGGAATACAGAGACATTGGAATCTGTGTAAAACAATAAGATCGAAATTCTGCATCCTGTATCACATATCAATCATGTTTCTAATACATTAAGTATCATTTTCAGCAGTTTAGATGTCTTTAGAGCTTTTTCGATTATTCTCTATTGAAGTTAGAGAGTGGTAAAAATCTTCAGATCAGTGGAAAATAGTCAACCATTTGGTGCAGTCATTATGCATTTTTTGCTTTGTAATGTGATATTTTTTCCTAATAGAATAAAGAAGTTTAATTATATTATCCATTTCCAATAAACTAGTATCACAATCCATAAACAAGACCATTACATCAGTTATTGTGACAAACTTATAAAATAACTCAAAAAGAAACCAAGAAACTCGGGACCAAAATAATTTGATATAATAACAACTGAAAAATAAGTGTACAATTGTTTCATTTTCTTCTTGAACAGAAACTGCATCAAGGCGAAAACCGCTGCTTAAACTTAGGCTAGTACTAATAAGAATCATTACAGGTATCTGTTTTATTATTTTAAAGTGAGTCTTCTCTGACTTTATTAGGATATTACATAGTTGATATAGCTTGGACCACTAACAATTTCTTTTAACAAATCAAGGAAGTGGTAATTCCTGATACCACTTCACCATTGCCTTAGGTGAAGAACTTTTTTCTTTTTTAAGTTAGACATTGCCTTAGGTGAAGAACCAACATCCCCTGGACGCTCGGATCAAAAAACGGTTTTTAGGCAACTTTTGGTGATGAAAGGTTTCTGAGTCGCTAAAAGTTGTGGAACTGTATATTGATGTTGCCCCGTTATTATTGCAGCATTTAAGCACAGTAGGACTAATCTTTCGGGTCGCCAGATTTGAAGTTTTTTACCGTACGCAGCTGGTAATCTTAATATTATGCAATCGGACAGTGGGACTCGAGTGCACATGAAGGAAACTATTTTTCTTCGCGGAACACACGCGGAAAAGCAGTTCTTCTTGCACAGATAGATTTTAATTGTTACACGGTGGGACTTGCGCGTACAAATGACAGGTTGTCCTCGGTAATAATTTAAAAGTCGCATAAAGAAACAGTCCCAACGGGGTGGAGCCCGCTTACGCAGCACTGAAGGGGTGATATGCTTATGTGCTCCACATTACTACCAGGTAACTGTAACCGAACATTGTTTTACTTCCAGAGGGGTTCTCTGTTAATGCAAATGCACTTTTTAAGGTAGCTTATTTTTTGATTTCCTTTTTGGGCCATCAGCCACACAGTTGCTGGCGAAAAGCCTGATAAGGATTCACAGATATGGGATGTTTTTCATATAGGCCCATATAAATGGCCCAAGTGGAAACTCTACCACGGAGCATCAAAATCATGCTTGTTCTTTTTCGCGTTTTAATAAATCTCTAGTTGAATTAATCGAACCGGAAAAGTTAATCCAAAGCGAGGCCTGAGGGCATAGCCTTCATAGCCTTGTTATCAGCTGGAATCCAGTGGTAGCCCAGCGACTTGTGCTGCTACCAATCTTACATTCCCCCCTAACCAATTTCACAGTAAGATTAACATGGTGAACTACATTAGTTAACAAGAAACAACAATGAAAAATACTTCCAAAGTATTTAGTTATCGTAGTATTCATTTCAACATTTACTAATACATTATTAGGCTAAAAAACAAAAGATGTATCAGTTCATTTCATTTAATGGACCTGAACTAACAACTAACAGTTGTACTTTTATCAATTAGGAAAAATGTAACAAGTGATTTCCTCATTGTTATTTAAGTGTTACCATATTTGTTAATTTAAAAGAGCCTTGATGGTGTGGACAAAAAGAATAACTTTTTTTCTTCTTATCAAGTTTCTCTGATCATAAGGTGCTCTTTTTGCAGACTGGGCGCCTGAAGGATGAATAGCAGTGGACCAGCATACCCGTTAGCCTCTCTTATGCAGGTGACCTTCATCCTGATATCACTGAGGCCATGCTGTACCAGAAGTTTTCTCCTGCTGGTCAGATCATGTCCATCCGTGGTGTGCCGTGGATGTCATTACACTCGAGGAGATCCCTCGGATATGCTTACATCAATTTCCAGCAGCCTGCTGATGGTGAGCACACTCTACTAGGGTGTTGCGAATTGAATTGAGAATGCTCTTTAATTCCAGCTCGGTTCTGGGAATTTCGGAAACAAGAACTTAAGTGATTTGAATTTGGCAGTGTATTTCATATGAAATGCATTTTAATAATAATGAATTACTTCAAACTAGTCAGCACTTTTAGTGATTCAAGCACTTCTAAATGGTAAATCTCACTTTTCTCCACATTAAAGCGGAATGTGCCCTTGACACATAATGAACTATGAAGTCATCAAGGGTCGCCCAATCAGGATCATGTGGTCACAGCCAGATCCAGGTCTGAGAAAGTCTGGTGTGGGAAACATCTCTCATCAAGAACATGGATGAGTCTATTGACAACAAGGCTCTCTATGACACCTTTTCTGCCTTTGAAACATCTTGTCATGTAAGGTACATGCTTTTTCATTACTGTGTTTTTTTTTTAATGATTATTAAAGGCAGCTTTATCTGCAAGTTGATTGAAATAATTTACAAACAATGTAACTAATGCGTTTCTCATCCTAGGTGGTTTGCGATGAGAATGGCTCAAAAGGTTATGGGTTTGTGCACTTTGAGACTCAAGAAGCAGCCAACAGAGCCATTGAGACCATGAACGCATGCTTCGAACGACATCAAAGTGTAAGTACTGACACCAGTGGTTCTCAACCAGGGAGCAAGGGAAAAACTAGGGCTCTCAGCAAACACACAAAATCAAGATGTCAACTGAATCTTTTTATTTCCCCTCAGTAACTATTGTTTTTATTAAAGAACATACAGTTCTGTAACAGAACTTCTGGAATTATGAAATTAATTGTAATTTTATAAAATGACTTAATAATTAGGCCTATCAACAAAAAGTAACGAGCTGCTTTGGCCTCATTAAAACAGGAGTGGCACAAATATCTTAGTGTATTGGATATATCAAACATTTTGTTGGGTAACAATGGGCCTTTGAGTCAAAAAAAGGTCAAACTGCTTATATGTGTATTTTATTTATTTATTTATTATTTGTGCTTTGTGTTTTGTCCTTGCAGGCAATCTATGTTTTCTATATTAAAATTTTTTTTTTTTATATAATTTTTTTTTATTTCTATTATAGAATTGACATTCATAGTGTTTTCTAATTTGGCTTACCACTGCTTCCTCATCCTCTCCATGATCTTTTTTTCCACCAACCAAGGGTGAAAAAACTGGGTCCACTTCTTCGGAAGCGAAGTAATTTGACATGATTGAAAGCAAGGACAAAATGTTATTTTAGTTCTACCATTCCTATTTGTATATTTATGGACAGATGTATATGTATTTGTTTTTTTTTTTTTTTATTTTTTTTTTGTTTGGTATTGAATATGTTTTGAATGTTTTTATATTTGAGTATTTTGTATCTGCTTTTTCTCTTGCAAGTTTCTTTTCGATGTACTGTCTGCAATAATTCAATCTCAGTATTGCTATGCATTAAAAGTAAATAAACTTTAATTGCCATTTGCAGTTTGCTGTAGGGCATTTTAAGTCTATTAAGGAGCGTGAGGCAGAGTTGGGAGCTAAAGCCATGGAGTTCACCAATGTGTATATTAAGAACTTCGGTGAAGATATTGACAGTGAGAAACTGAACGGCATCTTCTCTGAATTTGGTAAGCAGTTTCAAATAGGAATGTTTTTTTTCTATAAAGACATTCATTGGAAATATAGTGTTAAAGCAGCAGGGGGGTTTAAACTTTGACTTAAGATCTATAATTCATCAGCAAGCACTTTTCACTAGGATTTTTGATTCTGCTTCTTTTAAAGCTGGCTCTGGTTCACAGGTAAGACCCTTAGCGTGTGTGTGATGACGGATGAAAGGGTAGACACTCTCGTGGCTTTGGATTTGCCAACTTTGAAAACCACTGGAGATGCCAGGAGGGGTAAGAAAACAAATTGTGCAGTATGTGTGAGTAGATATGAAGACTGCAAGTCTTTTTCTCTGTAGCAGCGCAGTAACTGAAATGAATGGCAAAGAGCTGGATGGCAGAGTCCTTTATGTGGGCAGAGCTCAGAAAAGACTGGAGAGGCAGGGGGGGAGAACTCAAGCGCAAGTTTGAGCAAATAAAGGTAGGAGGACGCCTACACGATACCAGGTACATGTGCACATGCTTACCTGCAGTTTTGGGTAAGTTACTCAAAGTAATCCACTACAAATTACTAGTTACTTCTTTAAAAGTGTAATTTGATTACATTACTGATTACTGCATTTAAAAAGTTATCAGATTACTAATTACTTTCAAGTTATCAAACCTAAAAAATACACTACAAAGTTAATCTCAGTTCTTTCATTAATTTAATATTAACTGAAAAATTACATAAGTATTACTTGTGTACACTTGCAATATCAACAAAACTAATAGGGTGTGCTTCAATCTTTCCTTGCTGTACATAATCTGTTTGAGCACTTTCAATCTGGCTTTAAGGCTGCCCACAGTACTGAATCTGCTCTTTTGAGAGTGTTAAATGACATCTTTTTAGCCACTGATATGGGTGACTCTGTGGTCCTCGTTCTCTTGGATTTATCAGCTGCTTTCGACACGATTAACCATTTGGTATTAATCAATGGACTGAAATCTTGGGTGGCTCTCTCTGGCACAGTTCTAAAGTGGTTCCAGTCATTTTTTATCTGACAGGAAATATATGGTTAGGCTAGGAGAATTTTTATCTTCCATACTTGCTTCTCTTCCTGTGGCCTCTCCCCGCAAGGCTCTATTTTGCCCCTCCCCCCATTTTCATTGCTACCTCTGGGTTCTCTATTTTTAGAAAACATGGAGTGTGGTTTCACTTTTATGCCGATGATACTCAAATCTATTTACCTTTAGGAAAAATGATCCACTGGCCATAACTGCTCTCTTCTATCCAGTCTGAGATTAGATTAAAATCCTGGTTCTCAAAATTTTTTATCCTTAAATGAGGAGGAAAACTGAAGTAATTTATTGTTTTGGCACCTAGAAAATATGAAAGATTTTAATTTGGACTGGGGATCCCCATTCGGCATTTTAGGCCTTCACAGGTACGTAGGAATCTTGCAAGTTATTTTTAGATGACCCATTAAAATTTGATAAACAAATTTCCACTGTGATTGGGTCAAGTATTCACCAGCTCCATTATACTTGCAAAACATTTCCTCACTGATAAGACTCCAGGAGATGGCAGTGCATGCTTCTATTACATCATGTCTCTATTACTGTAACTCCTATACTGTGGCATTTCTAAAGCTCAAATTTCCCATCTTCAACTGGTCCAAAATGCTGCCTCTAGATTTCTTTTTAAAAAAGAAAAAAAAAAAAAAAGGGATCCACGCCACTCCCACTTTAAAGGCCCTTTCATTGGTTGCCTATTCAATTTAGAATACATTTTAAAATCTTATTTGTTTTTAAATCAATACACAATCAAGCACCCGCTACCTATCTGCATCAGTGCATCCCCCTCGAGAAGCCTAAGATCTGGTGACTAGAACCTCTTTTTAATCCCACATTCCATATATAAGCGTAGAGGTGACGGTGTCTTCTCTGTGTAATTGGTCCTTCCTCTGGAATGACTTGCCAGTGGAGATCCGAGATACGCCTCTAGTCTGACCATTTTAAGTCTCTCTCTTTTAAAAACCCATCTGTTTTCATTGGCCTATTAGGTTTTATATTCCTGCCTATTATGTTTTGTATTTGTGGTTTATTTTATTTTGGTTCTTTGTTTTAGTCTATTTTGTGTGTTCTTAATGCTCTTATGATGCTGTTTCTTTTTGTTTAGCTACTTAAGCACTTTGGTCAGTCTTGTGGCTTTTTTAAATGTACTATATAAATAGTCAACTAGAAGCTTATTTCTTAAGTCATGTCGAAAACAAATTCTGATTAAAATAATCAGTGTGAAACCAACGTGGGGTACAGTCTTTCCCCTCTGAGCTTACCTATAATGTGATTACACCCACGCATATTGCACGCTTATAAGCTAATCATCGGCCTTAAACCAGGCTTCTTCTTGAGATGCGCAAACATGTAAATGTCCACTTCCACCTCCGTGAAACAAAGAAAGATTCAAGTTCATCTCGGCTACTTTTTACGCTTTTTGGAAGAAGATACGCTGTGAGGAATAAGCCTGGATTTTACCCCAGAAGAAGAATGCGATACAACGCGGCTTAATCCAGAGGAGGATCTCATTCTGATTAGTCATTTATTTTTACTTGTATTAGTGTTACTGTGACAAACTTGTACATATTCACTTGTTGAACTTTTGCCAAACTTTAATGCCAGACTGAAATATGTGAAGTCGAATGCAACATTTTGAAATATGATAAACTTTCATTGCGTCTAAGTCCCTGTTTACATTTGGTATTAAGATGGGTTTAGGTCGATCGGATCACAAGTGGACAATGAAGACACATACCAGTTTACACCTGCCGTTTTAATCGGCTCTTCTGTCCACTTTTGACCACTTCTGACCATATTTCCCCGCGTGGTGCTGATTGTCAAGAGGAGAGGGTAAATGGGCGGATCCCTCTGTCTGCGTCAAAACCATAGCCTGTAAAAAACATGGACGTAGTGTCAGTGACGTCACTTGTAAGTTTCTGAAGAGCATTTTTGAAGCCTAAAGTGGGTGGAGCCAACCGCCGCCATCTCACTTTTTTGCAGACAATGCAAAGGCAAAGTACAATAACTTCAAAATAGCGAGAAATAAAGTCTGAAATCATTTTCATAAAAACATCTAATATGCAGATTTCCGGTGTCCTACCTATTAATTTTTCTGGACAAATACAAATCTTTAAAGCCATTTTTCCTCACTTTCACTCACAGCCTTTTGAAGGGCAGAGCGGCAATCCACCTGTCAAGTGGCTATGCCCTAATTAGGCAGATCTTTAAAGCCCCGTTCACACAGCCAGCGACTTTTTCGCTGCTTGTAGCTTGTGGCTGGCAATTGAGGTCACTACTGGGCATTCTCACTACTGGTTGCCTGGTTACCCCGTAACACTCCACTACAGCAGATGAATCACATGCTCTCCACTGACTTCGGCAATCCATTGGTATGTCGCTTAGCGTAAATTACGCTGCTTATTTGCATAGAAGTTGCGAATTCTGAACTTTTGTCGCTTGACTCGCATCGCTTAATATGCCCACATTTCTTCGTCCATACGGTCACTGTCGCTCGTGTTGCCGGAAGTCACCAGCTCTCCATTGAAAATGAATGGGATTATATCTCTCTATCGCTGGCGGTGTGAACGGGGCTTAGTATAATTTAAACGGATGAGTTATAACCCCCCCCCCCACACACAGAGTTGTGATTTGTGGTGAAGTTAGAATTTTAGATTTATAGATACATTTTGTACCAGGTGGTAATTTTTTTTTTTTTTTTTCCTTCCCTGTAAAGTTAGACATTTTATTAACATGGGAGGTCTATGGGAATGCCTCTAGCAGCCAGTCAATGAATTACTGTTGGTCACTTCCGGTGTTGGTTTCAAGAGCGAGACCAAGAGGTTGCCTTTTGGTGAAAAAACAGAGCGGGAGGGCTAAAGGTATCACTGACAAGTCTGCTTTTTCTGTACTTACTTGCTGTTAAAAAGTAATAGGCAAACACATGCTGCACAAAGTTTTGTCTTATGTGTGTTCATGTGTTTGTATGGGCTTTTTCAGATGTTTCAGATGGATGGAGGATTTTTTTTTTTTTGAGGAAAAATTGCGCTTTTTTGAAATGAGAATGAGGAGAAAGAGAGAAATGTGGAGGGCAGCCACTTTCATTTCATGTGTTTAATGCCGTCACTTGATAAAGTGTGTCCGTGTATGTCTCGGGTGAGTGATTACATGTGTAGTAGGTCAGTAGGCGCAATCTTGTGGCTGCTTTGAGCGCGTTCGATCACAGCGCCTTCACCACTTAAAGTAATCCGTTTCTATCGCTGACCACTGCCTCTGAAAGTGGACAATCTCAAAACGTTTCGCACCTCGTTTACACCTTTGTGTAAACGGGGCCTAAATGTTGTAGGACTGGTCTGCATTTTAGATCGCAGTCTCAAGTAATTTATTAAAGGGATGCTTACTGATGCACAAAACATGATTTTTTTTTTTTTTTTTACTTCATATTTTTAACAGTACATTTGTAACTTAAGTAATGTAATTTTATTGACATTAGTAAATTTTTTTTTTTTTTTTACTTCCTAAATTTAAAAGTGTAATGCATTACATTACTTTCGCTTACCAGGAAAAGTAATTAGAATACAGTAACATTGTTGTTTTTAATGCGTTATACCCAACTCCGCTTACCTGTATGGTAACTTGTATAAATCTGCAAACACAGCCAAAATTCAGTATCATCCTAATCATCTGAGAAGGATTTGCATATGCTCAACTGTATGTTGATTTTTCAAGAATATGTTTTAATGCATGCATTGTTTCTTTGATTTTAGGGAGTCAATCTCTATGTAAAAAATCTTGATGACAGCATTGATGATGAGAAGCTGAGGAAAGAGTTTGCTCCTTATGGAACTATCACCAGTGCAAAGGTAATGTGAAGTGCATCAGAATACACAACTTAATATATAACGTCAATGCTAACAGGACAACAAACTACAAAATATAATAAAAATAATTCACAAGTTTGATAGTAGTATAATATAAAATTCTTCAAATCAGACATTAGTTACGGGAGTCAGACATTATAAACAATAGTTATGAGTGTGTGATGTCAGTTGTATAGTCACTTCTCTTTCCTGCTTTAGGGTCATCATAAAAATATATATATTTTAACAGTTATAAAATTAATTTGGGTCACATTTTAATGTTGGAAAATCTGAAATTTTGTATTAACTTGGAAAAATTACATTTTCAAATAGATATTTGGCCATTATTTTAGCAGATTTTTAGACATTATTTTAGCTACATTGTAACAATTTTCACCGACCAACCCATTCATATTTAATAAAATCCAACTCACTTTTTTGCCCTCTTCTCATTGAAGAACCTGTTTCACCCATGATTATCATTACCTTAAACTAAAACCATAAACTTCAGTTACTTGAAATAAAAATACCGATAATAAATTTACCTTAATGTAGATATGTAATCAAACTTAAACTGAAATTAAAGTGAATAAAAACTACACTTTAAAAAACGTATTTATTTAACTAAAAAGAAAATCAATAGAAACAAATACTGATTAATCTAAATGATACTAAAATGATGCAGGTTTTGCCTAAAAATGTATTGCATGAAAATGGTAGTTCTTATTGACACAAATGGAAATTCTCACATTTGTTTGTGCAATTTTATGATGAGATAAATTGAATAAAGTCTTGCTTGTATTTTGGGATAGGTGATGACAGATGGAGGCCACAGTAGAGGCTTTGGCTTTGTGTGTTTTTCCTCTCCCGAAGAGGCCACCAAGGCAGTGACTGAGATGAATGGCGTATCGTTAGCACTAAAACCACTATATGTGGCTCTTGCCCAGAGAAAAGAGGAGCGCAAGCGGCAATCCTCACCAATCAGTACAGCTGCAGAGACTAGCCAGCATTCGTGCCATTCCCAGCCCTGCCATTACCCACCACCTACCAGCAGAGCTCCGGCTACTACATGACCTCTGTGCCACAAGTGGGTGGAAGGGGTTTATATGCATGATGATTGCATTCTGCATTACTTCTGCTGTGTGAACTTCTATACATATCTGCATTTCTAGCATCAGGTTAAACTCTTTTTACAACACCGTACCAAACCTGCGGCCTGTGCCAAGCTGGACCACTCAAGCTCCTATGGACTCAAGGGTAAAGTCACATAATATTATCTCATAATATCATTCAAATACACTTTTTTTTTTTTTTTTTTTTTTTGGTTTAAACCACTCAGTGTGCTTTTGTGTTGTATTTGGATGAGTTAATTTCTGTTATTAGCTGCACTAGCTCCATTCACTAGCTCAGTTTGTGAGACAAAGCGGTTGCCCGCGGAGCCCTCCACCACCATCAGCACAGTCCTGTCCATGGCGTCCACTCAGGTTCCTCACATTGTTAACAACACCCAGCGAATGGGTAGGCTTTGTGCGTGTGTTTAACAATGTCAGCAGAAAGTCCTCACAAAGATGCAAAAAAACACTTGTCTGAAGGTGTGTTTGTATACAAGATCTATACTTATTTATTTATTTTTTTTTTAAAGAAGGTGGGAAATGGGCCTTAATGCATTGTGTATCTCTATAGCAATCATATGAGATAGAGTTGGCAGGATGTTAATGTCATCCTGAATGTTCTGTTGTTGGCTGGAATTTGAATAATCTCTTGTTGTACCTGTTTTTCTCTTGACTTAGCCAACATTGGCACACAGACTGCAGGTGGGAGAACTGCAGGAGCCGGAGCTGTAGTCAGAGGAGTCAGTCAATACAAGTACTCGGCAGGTGTGTCCGAAATGTGCAGCAGGTCATCAGTGCTCCAACTACTGTCGTTCACCAGGTAACATGCACACTATCATCTTTTCATTCTGTACTCAGAGCTGAACTTGGTTGTCGAGGGGTGCTTGAAGCTTTGCCTTTCAGAAACCGGTGTCTTGAAACTTCATCCTACCCATCAGATTGTCCTACCAGGGCTTTACTGCACATGCACACATCAATATTGTCAATTTTCTCACACTGAACAACACATAATTACTGTAAGGGGTGGGTTTTCGGGGTTGGGGTAGGTGTAGTATAGTTAAAAAGCATAATCAGATGGGTAGCATTTTTTTGGCAAATTGTTGCAAATCGTCAGAACACCAGAGCTACTTTAGGGACAGTTTGAAGAGAAATATGACATTGAGTGTAATGGACTAGAACCATAGACTGTAAAAAAAAAAAAAAAAGATTGACATTGTGTCTCTCTTGCCTTTTAACTGTAGAAAGTTGAAGCCAAAATGTCCCTAGTATATTGTGCTAATGATGTCATTTGGAGTCAGAGTCTGCCGTTGTAGTAATCATGAGCTGGAGACTGCCGTATCAAAGTCCTGCAAACCCCTAATCCACAAGCTCACAATGTTTGCCCACATCCCCTGTTTTTTATAGCATCAAATAACTAAAAGCAAACCTATTAGTAAAAACAAACACTTGAACATGCATCAACTTGATAAAAACTACCTAAATGATGGAAACTATCTTTGGAAATATCTATAGGAAGTGTAACACTTTTTTTTTTTTTGAGTTAGGCTTACATCCCATTCATTTACTTGGAGAGGATGGGATTTATGACCTACACTGCAATCAGTGCATTCAAGACATGTAGCAAGAGATGGTGTTACAGATTGATAGCACATGAATGTCCAGTCTACAAAAGTGGAGTCAATAAAAGTCGGAAGCCAAATTGTCTTTAAGCACCGAGTTAAGGGGCATATGTCAGTGTGTCAGGTTTCATTGGTAGCAGGACAAAATGTTCCGGATGCCATCGTTTAATTTGCTGCTGGACAAAATTGGTGCGTTCCAAACGGGATATTGCCTTCCGAAGGGCACTTTGGAGTGAAAATGATCATGGCGCCATATTGAAGTGTCGTTCCAAACCGAAGTGCTCAAATCTGGGCACTTCAAAGGGCCCTTCGGAATGAAGGATTTCAAAGGGTACAACTGATGGACACTTCGGGCTCCCGTGATCCTTTTTGTGGATTGTTTTGCATGATAGCTGATTGATGCTCCGTGTTATGGAGCGCGTGATGATGATTGATGGCATAGAAGGGCACTTCAGAAACAGTTGTTTGGTCCCCTACACCCTTCAAACATTTGATGCCCTCACTCTGACGGTAAACCCTTTGAAGAGGATTAGGGCATGAGCCCTTCAAATGGAAGCGCAGGGATAGTTTCCCGAAGCTCCCATGGTTTCATTGGTTTTACAACCACGTGCTGCATAAATAAACATCTCGGTTGAGCGACTTACGGTAGCCAAGTGGGGCCAGGCGGCATCGGGCCCCAGGCACTTGAGAAGGCTTTCGTTGGAGTAAAAGCTGCTCTATTTTCAATGCAGCTTTCTTTCCAAAGCGAGTACTTATTACTAGCTTAACTGCTGTGATTGGAGAGGAAATTACTCCTCAGTGATAGATGTTTTACACTTAAGCCTCCCCATGAAAGAACTTTATGCATATCTCTGGTCTGGTGCTTCAATATTAATTTCTTAATATATTAAGCCGCACTGAGTACTGTCTTTTAGTGGTTTTCTAAAGAGGGGGAAAAAGTGTAGCGTTGCAATTTATCGTGTTTCGTTTGTATTCTGGGCATATCTGCTTTTGTGTATATACTATGCATAAATAAGGTGCATACAGAATTCGGTGTTGTATGGGACCGTGATGCATGAAGTCCGTTAGAATGCCCCGACAGCGTAAACAACCCAGCCGAACATAAACACCTCCCACTCTAACTCCGGCTTTATGACTGATCAAATGCATGAGAACAACAAATAAAGACTTAATTTGTTGTAATAGAGTTACAACAAGCTAGCAGGATAGGTAAAGTTTAAATTAAGGAATTAGATCCAAATTCGCTAATTATCTGCTTATGCAGTAAAATACTGAAACTTAAGACAGAAGTGACTCTTTTATTGATAAGCAATGCATAACCTATACTCGAGAGACACCTAGTGGCAGAAAAAAAACATACCTTTGAATTAACAGCCTCTAGTGGTGGAGAAACACACAGCTTATACTTGAGACCCTCTAGCGGTGAACTGAGACACTACAGCTAAAACTATTAACAGCCAAATACAAACTATGAAGTTTTGCACTGCTTCTAGGAACCCCAGATCATATTTCTGTAGATTTGTGGAAGAAGATGTTTTGTCTGCCTCTGTATGTAATGTGGTCTAAAGAGAGGTGAGGGGAGGCAGATGTAATGTGGATGAGGATTGTGTGCAGCTGGGGAACATGAACCGTGACACAAGGCTAACATGTTAGCTCACTTTCCTTTTGACAAAACTGTCTTTGTTTCACTGTAGTAATGTGGTAGGTTTTTATAACAGTAAAATAAAAGTAGGTTCACATTAAGGATTCCAGTGGAAAGACTTTGCTAATGTACATTTCAGACACACTGGTGTGCCTTTTTTTTGTTTGTTTTTGTATGTTTGTTAATTGTGCTGTAACTCAGGGCTTATATAACATTGTTTTTTGCAGATGAGAAGATTCCTCTTGTGGCAGATGGAGGCACTGTCGCCTCTAAATTCACAAAAGAAGTTGAATGTAAAACAAAGGCCCTTGGAAGCTTTGGCTTCTGGTGTAATGCTCTCATGTCGGTCACGAGCAGTCCTGACTTTTGGGGATGGGAACTGCAGTGCTGGGGGAGGAGAACATATCCACATGACCTGAATGCGTCAGCACTGAGAGCCAATCCTGGCTAGCGGGGCCCCTGGTCCACACGTTTGCCTGTTTCTTGGCAGAAAAACATAAATTACACCAAATATATAGTTTAAAGGATCAGAAATGAATGTGAATACTGAGATCTGTATGTTTGCAGCGCACATCAAATATTGCTTGTAATATCCACTTGTAAATGACTAAATCATGGTTTAATCACTCACCACCTTCGTGAAAACCTTCCCGGATAAATCATGGTTTAAGCAGACGATCTAGAGCTAGTTGTTCGTCTTGCTTCGGCAGCATATACTAAGTGGAACAATACAGAAGATTAGCATGGCCCCTGCGCAAAGGAACCCAATGGATCTTCTCTGTGACCCACCCTGTGAGAGGCCAGGAGCCCCTTCCGCGACCCTGAACCATGGTAGCGACCCCAAAACTGCTGTTGGGTGTGCAGGCTCATGCTGCTTAAAGTAAAGAAATCACGCATGGTGGAACACCATTAAAGATTTGCAGATAAAGAGTAGCCACTGATAAGTAGCTGGGTATTAAGTAGCCACTGTCATGTGTTTATAATGTGATTTTAAATCAGCTAATTTTATTATTATTTGTATGTACTCGTATTGTTATATCTAAATAGTTTGGTTTAATTGCAAAACTGCTTTCATACTAATCCTAAATGTTAGTTTATCAATCTTTTTATCAACAGAAAGCAACAAAACGACAACTTCATGAAATAGTGGGACGCAGTGATGAATCATGTTTTCTATACTGTTTCTTTAGGTAGTACAAGAATACAGAGCGGTAGGTTCATGTGAGATATACTCTGCTGGCTGCACCAAATTAAAGGGCAGAACAACTCCTGGGTATGGGTTGCACACAGTGGTCACTTACAAATTAAAGTTTACAGTGTCTGTTTAGTGTGAAGCAGGCAGATAGTTATCATATGTGCTTTCATCATATGAGGCTTGGAATATAAAGCACACAATCTATGTACTACATCATAACATGAAAACGACCAAACTGTTGCATCCCATGCAGGCGAGCGGCTGTATCCACTTATCCAGGCTCCTGCATCCGACTCTTGCGGGAAAAGATCACAGGCATGCTGCTGGAGATCGACAACTCCCTGAACTACTGCACATGCTCGAGTCTCCAGAGTCCCTGCACTCCAAGGTTCACCGGCTCAAAACAACATTACCCAAACAATCAGTCTAAGACCAGATTTTGTTTGATCATTGTGCTTTTCTGTACTGTGTAGGTTGAAGAGGCTGTAGCTGTGCTTCAGGCTCATCAAAGCCACAAGGATAGTGTCTGCAAAGTAATGGAGTTCTGTAAAGACAGGTAATCTGCTTGCATTTTCTATCTTAATATAAATCGTGTACAATGCCAATTAATAGTAAATGCAATTGTCACACACAAATGTTGACCAACTTCATTTAATTTTTTGCAGGCATGCACACTGAAGGACTGTGAGAGTTGTTCCAGAGAACGGGGAAAAGAAAACCGCACTTCAGAGTTATGCTATTTAATGCATGATTCACACACTGCAAATGTCCTTTTTGCTCTCCACAGTGTTAAGTTTGTTCTGATTTTGTTTATTAAAAAAAAAAAAAAAAAGTAAAATGACAAAAAAAAAGGCTAAAAAATATTTTTTGAAATTTTTGTGTGCAATAAAAATGATCCTGTCTTAATGGACATGCAAAAAGAGTTTTTTGAGTGTCTTTTTATTACAGTGATTTTAAGTTTGTGACAGGTACACATTTGCAAGGACTTTACAGAGCTTTTATTAAAATAAAAAAGTTAATAAATGTGTATAAATTGTTTAGTTTCCTGAAATATACAATCCAGCATAGAAAGCTTTTTTTTAAATTGTATAATGTATGGTTAATTGTTTTGTGCTGAATATCAAGGTTTTATCATGGTTTTGCGCGTTTAATTTAACAATTTCAGTTGTATGCATGAAAATATCTGCTGAATTAAATTGGAGTGCTGTGGTCTGCTGTTAACGAGATACTCAAAGTCTGCAGAGCAGATATGTAAACATAAACACTTTATTGATATTTTTTATTAATATTATTGATATTATTATTGGTTTATATATGTAATACATATATTTTTATTTACAATATAATGTTTACAATTTGTAGTTTTCATTTAATTATTCGATTAGTCTACGTTTATATTTGTTTATATCATATGTATCAATGGCATTGAGGAAACTTATATTTTACACTATATGAGGCAGTTTATTGTTTTTGTAAAGATGCTTTCATACTAATCCTTATTAATCCTAAATGTTAAATATTATCAATCTTAAAAAAAATAAATCACAAAAAAAACGTTTTAATGTCAATTTCATAAAATTTCTTGTTCATCTGATATGCATAAAGGATATATTTAAATGTATAATAAATTATTTTAAAAATATATTAAACCGATTGTTGATTTAAATAGTATTTGTATAATGTTATAATTTAGATAGTATTTTGTTCATATTTAAAAAAAAAAAAAAATTTTGACTTTAAACTACTTTGACTTCTATTAAATGTAGTTTTCATTTTCCAATCCTCCTATCCATGAGTATTTCAATAAATGTAACTGAAAGTGAGGGTAAGTGTAGAAATCATCACTGTAGTTTTCAAAAAAATATTAAAACAACCATGGCATGTATATGTATAAGCAGGATGCTTTTTGGAGAGTAACTTTTTAAATTAATTTAAAACAGGTTCTTTATCTCGTATGCAACTAAATTACTGTGGTGTTGTAAATACATGATTATACATGATATTTTCAAAGATTCTTTTTAGTCCATGTTTCTTGTTATACTATAAGTTCTGGACAATTATCTAATAAAAGCAGAAATATTACACAGACATTAGAAAAAAGGGAAAACAGAACATTTGTATACATATATGAACTAAAATAAAGTAAAACGATATGTGTTGTGTCCTTGATTATTTTATCCTCTCCTTTCTTGACCTCACTCATCCACTGTGCCTGTGGCTTCCCAGAAACCTTTGCACAAAAGTGGACACCCCTGAACTGGCTGTGACCAAATTCTTTAGTCTTAGGCTGCCAACACTTTTGGCAGACTGGAACTGCTGAGGTGATTTTCTCTTCCTAGTGGCCAACCTTGAGCTGCAGCTGCAGCCGGACTGCCTCTAAACCAGCTTCTTTGGTCGCAACGCTGTGGTCCTGGGCACCCTCTTGTGCGTCTGCTGCTGCAACTGGTACAGGTGCTCCCACAACAGGTATGAGCACTGTACCAACAGGTGTGGTGGGCAGGATGCTGCGGTAGCTGTGGTAGATGTTATGGTTGCAGCAGCAGCAGGTACAGACGCCAGAGGCAGAGAAGAGACTTGACCCCCCTGGAGGAAGCTGGCCTCGAAGAACGCGATGCTGCCTGTGCCAGAAGCATCCTGTGGTATTTTAAACTCAAAGGATGAGTGTCCATGCAGGATGGATTGCTATCCGGTAGTTTTGGCAGTACCGGGGGGAGCTGTTCAGGGGCCACCAATCAGGAGCAGTAAAAGGACTCAATGTCCTGCTGCAAGACCTCCCTCTCCTGACTCTTCCTATTCGGGCATTGTGCCTCTCCTGCAAAAAGAAATACAAAAAAGAAATAGTATGTACCTGTTATAAGCTAACTATGGAATATGCGAAAACAGACACTGGCTGAAACAGTTAATTACTGAACCTACCACTGGGAGATAGTATGGCTGGGTATAGCTCGTGAGTTTTAGTTTTGTGCAGATGCCGTGGTTCCGGCGCGCTGCCCCAGGACTATGTCTGGGAGCCTCCTGTAAGCCCTTAGCGATGGCAGCCCTTCGGTTTACCCGGACTGGCCCGATGTGGTCTGAACCGACAGGGTAAACTTAGAGCGCCGAGCCAGGCAGATGGGCATGCCATACACGGGATGTTGCTGGGCCACTGACGGCTGAGTGCACCTTGCCAAGGATAGCATCTGCAGGGATGAAAGTACAGAGTTAAATAAATTCTTTGACGAATGGCAGTTAAACCAAGGTGGATAATATTGAGTTCCTCAGAGACTGGTTATGATTATAGCCAAGATACAAAAAGAAAGAACTTGAAAATTTAAATGATAATAACTAACAAAGTCCGAGAAAAAATAAACAATACCTCTTCAGACTTTCCGGTTCCAGGGGGTGCACTGGTCTTTGAATAGCTGACTTTGAAGCGATGCCTCAGGACTTTTGCTCTGGTCCGCGGTGGCGGGTGGGATAGATGAGAGTGCCCTTGTCATGATCTGACAGGTTTGATCCACAGAGATGACAATCTCATCCACCTTACCCTGTAGCGTGAAACCCCTTGAATGAAGCGGAGTCAAACCAGGACTGTCAATAGAGCCAAAGCCTAATGGCGTGGAGTCATGAAACCAAGCTTGGCCATCTTGATTACAAACTTTCCATCTGAAATACGTGAAAGTAATGAATAAACAGCTCTGGTATCCATGTCAAAATAAACTTGCCAAAATTAAAGGATTTTTTGAAGTCAGCCATTTATTATTACTAAATAAACCCCAAATGAAATATCAATTTCATCAAACACTATAATAAATCTCAGTAGTACACGGTGTGTTTATGGGTAAGTCATTTACCTGGCTCTGAGTGGCCAGAGGCAGGACGAGAGAAGACTCTGGTGCTGGTGGTCGGAGGGGACTGACCAGGCCAGGTTGCCACTGGAAACTCTATGGTTCTGAGGGATAACTGCATGGCAGTCCATTTGCCCTCGAGGTTCAAAAATTTCAGTGGACTCATCAAGGCACAGATACCTCAAAGCCCTCATCACCCTCTCCAGATCACCCTTGCGGCGTTCTGTATAGTCTCCGAGGTCACATTCCGTGAGAATGTTACGGGATCTACACCTAAGGTCTTCCTCAAATGTCTTGCTTGGTTTAGTGAGCCACAAATATTCCACACCACCAAGAGCTGTGCTCCTGTAGAAATACAGAGTGTATCGCGTAGCTGTTTTGATAATACATGGGTGAAAAACAACTAAAGTAGAATGGCTGCCGTGTGAGCGATACCTGTATATTCACGGGGCTGGTGTAATCCTGAGCCAGTTTCAGACCCAGAAGCTGCTGGCTGGCTGCAGTACGTTGAAACTGCATCTGGCCCCGCCATAAGCAAGGAATGCTCTCCCTGCTGGCACCTTCCAGCTGGCAGCGACCCCCGTTGCCTCGTTCCACCACCCAGTCCTTCCAACAGGTACATTTGAAATGTAATGCATTTGCACTTGTACCTAAATACAAGTCAGAAATAATCACCATGAAAAAAAAAAACATATAGCCGTGCACAAACACGCAATATAAACAACTCAGCGGTATTTTTGAGTAATGCAAACCTGGAAACGAAGCGATTCAGAATTCTGGGTGGAGCGACTCCAGAGATGTCGAGCCATCCGTGCGCAGCTATTACCTGGGTAGAATGACCCCATCCTCTGGTCACTTTCCTCCCGTCTTCCTGTACACGCTGGTACACTCTGGCCCGGAGTCTCTGGTATGCACCGTGCATGGGTGGCGCTGCTGGGTGCTCTGGGATGCCAGATCTCCCGCATCCTTCTCCTGGTCAAGGAGCTTGATCGCAACATGGTGTTCCGTAGCTCCACCTCAACAGTCTTTAAGCAGCTTCTCAAGTGAGCTGGCTCTGTCTCCTGGGCACACACTCGGACGTCGCGTGGCGGCAACTGCTTTGCAACAGTTCTTTAGGGGTGGGCTGTAGCGGCCTGTGGGCCGCTTGACCTCCTTTAGCCTCTCCCACATCGAAGCATCCCATGCGAAGATGCAAGCGGTGGCGTTTCATGAAGGGAGGCCATAAAGCGGGGTGGCTGTAATGTGAGTCACTCCTACTGGCAAACCTCGCATGGAAGTGCCACCGCGTCCAGCCTGACACAAGCAGCTGGTCCCACTCACTAAACATTGCTGCCGCCTTTCCTCCACCTGTGGCAGGCAGCAACAGTCACGGCCACATCCAGGGAACTGGGGGAGGAAGCTCACCAGAGGCCTCCCTGCGGAACTGGACACTGTAATCCAATCTCTAACAGACCAAAAGAAAAAAATCAACTTACACAGCGCTGTTCAAACACAACAATACACTTGTCCAGATTTAACGTAATGCCAAAGTGAGGTCCGGGACATTTGCACAATCTTCTCTTTTAATGACCCTACAAGTTTAATTAAACCATCAAATATATAAGGAATATGTTGGTTAAGGGATTTATTCATTATTTGGCATCGTTATTTTCATTATTTATACGCTGCTTTAAAGCATTCATTATTTTATAAACTTGCTGCTTTAAGTAAATATGAGTTATGCTTAAGTTGCAGATACATTATGCATTTAGTTCAAAACAATATTCGAGCAACATCAAACCTTACGAAGAGCGACCAACAGCCCTGCGAAATATTAACATGGCTTTACTACAGTAACGTACCAGTTCTATAAACCAACTATGTAACTAAGCACTGGTGAAAACACGTTAAAATAACCACAATAACCACGAAACTACCGACGCTATACTACGGCATTGATTTTTAAACAACGATAGTTTTTAACTGTCTATGGGGTAGAATCATGTTTGTGGTATAAACAAAATTTGGTATATGAGTTACATCACAGTTCACACAAGTAACTTACAGTACAGAGTTCGAACCACACGCAAAATTAAGCAAAACTTAATTTACCTCTTACCTTTTCAAATTTAAATGAACGGATTGTCTCCAAGTGATGATAATAATTATGAATCACCGATCGATCACATTCAAAAAAGCAATGAATGGTACTGATGGTCGCACGCGCCTCTAATTGCAAGGTGGTCCCGCCCACAAGCCAATCGGGCTGCTGGAAAAAGTGGAACATTCGCGAAGACCAACGGCAGGCTACATACTCGCCATGACCATATCGTGGAAAGCTCGCTAAGTGGAACAGAGCTCCGACCCAATGACGAGCCAGAAGACGACGGGCCAATCAGGATGCAGGAAAAGTGGAACATGTGAAAACAGAAGTTTGGAACCGAAGCCCCCGCGGGCGCGCTCCCCTCGCACGGGGGCGCAAGGATGACACGCAAATTCGTGAAGCGTTCCTCATTTTTGAATGATTTTTTATCGTTAAACATAATTAAGATTAAGCTGGATTTTAACAAAGTCGTTTTTTGACGTACATAGAAAGTGCCTTAAACTGCACACCTATATCAAACTTTGGTGACTTGACAGTGTGGAGGCATTTTATTCACCATTTATTTATGATGTAGCAGCACCCCAGTACAACACAATCCAGGGAGCCCCAAATCTCCCCGTCTCGCAGTGTGAACTTTGCTGATTGTCTCTGTAAACACAAGAACACTGTTAAAAATTATGTGTCAACAGAAAAGAAACAAAAAACCCTTCAAACTAAGGACAACTACATAGAGTAAAAGTCCAGTTTTAGGCCACTGCGATGTGATTTGTCACTAAGGACCATTAAATAGAGAAATATATAACTGACTGTCTTTTACTGTTCATTTTTAGGTAGTACCGACTACAGAGCCGGCGGTTCATGTGAGAGGCCAGGAACCCCTTACTGCCTCAATGCTGGCAGCTGCACCCTTAAAAGAGCAGAAACAACTCCTGGGTACGAAACGTGCACACATCACTTGAACAATACTGATCAGAATAATACTGATCAGTAGAGGGCGCTACTAGAATAGTAGTGTTAACCGTTAGTAAATGACATTTCACTGTAGTACTGCTATTATTCAGTGAGAACAAATGAATTCCCCTTTACAGTGAAGTACTGAAAAAAACTACAGTGTCGACACTTTACAGTGTCTATTTAGTGTAAAGTGGCAGATAGTTATCATATGGCTTCAGAAGACTTGGAATATAGCACACAATCTATCTACTACAATGTAACATGAGTAAAATGACCGAACTGTTTGCATCCCATGCAGGCGAGCGGCTGTATCCACTTATCCAGGCCTTGCATCCGACTCTTGCAGGAAAGATCACAGGCATGCTGCTGGAGATCGACAATTCTGAACTACTGCACATGCTCGAGGCTCCAGAGTCCCTGCACTCCAAGGTTCACCTGCTCAAAACATGTACTCAACATTTAGTCTCAAAGATCAGATTTTGTTTGATCATTGCACTTTTCTGCACTGTTTAGGTTGAAGAGGCTGTAGCTGTGCTTCAGGCTCATCAAGCCAAGGAACTGTTGGCAAAATGAGGGAGCTTTGTAAGGCAGGTAATCTACGCGCATTTGTCTGTCGTAATATTTGGTCTTAATCATGCAAGGCCAATTAGTAGCACATACGAGTGTCGCACACAAATGTTGACCGATTTTATTTAAATTTTACAGGCATGCACACTGAAGGTCTGTGAGGGTTGTTCCAGAGAACGGGGGAAAGAAAACCGCACTTCAGAGTCAAGCTATTTAATGCATGGTTCGCACACTGCAAATGTCCTTTTGCTCTCCACAGTGTTAAGTTTGTTCTGATTTTGTTTATATGAAAAAAAGAAAAATAGAAAAAAAAGTAAAATGACAAAAAAAGGCTTAAAAATATTTAATTTCTGTGTACAATAAAAATGATTCTGGCTTAATGGACATGCAAAAGAAGTTTCGGAGTGTCTTATTCTTATGACAGTTATTTTGAGTTAGTGGCAGGGACAAATTTGCAAGAACTTTACATAACTTTTTAGTAAAATAAGCTTTGAGTTAATGAACGTGTGTAAAAGATTTATCCACTTTGCAGAGGTAAGGTACGAACTGAAATGTGTAATCTAACAAACAAAGCTTTAAATAAATATTAAAAATCCTTTGTTATTCAAATAATGTTTGTGCTAAATGCTGGAAAGAATATTTTAGAATGGTTTTGTGAATACAATTTAATTTGTTTTATGCATAGAATGGATCTAATGAGTGTTGTGATCTGCTATTAACTTGAGATACTCCTAAGGTTACTAGTGCAGATTTGTAAAAAAATTTTAGGTAATATTTTTTATTAACATTTAGAATTATGAGAAGTTGTGTGTTTTGAATTAGTGTATCTCAATTTTTGGCTGATCAGCTATTAGTAAACTTTAAATGTAAACATAACAGTTCTTAACTACAATCGTTTTCATAGAGAAAAAGTGGAATTACATTAAGATGTTGTAAAAGTTTCTCGGATTTTTCATTGCTGCTTTTTGAAGATTGAGAATTTTTCAGACACCATTGTTTTATTGGCTGATGCACGAAATGTTTCACATGCTATTGTTTAAAGGTGACACATTTCCCTTTTTACATTATGCAATATAAGTCTCTGGTGTCCCCAGAATGTGTCTGTAAAGTTTCAGCTCAAAATACCCCACAGATCCTTTATTATATCATTTTAAAAATTCCTATTTTGAGTGGAAGCAGAAACACACTGTTTTTCGTGCCTGTCTCTTTAAATGCAAATGAGCTGCTGCTCCCCGCCCCTTTTTTCAGAATAGAGCTGCGTCATTACAGCTCAGACCTGCTAAAAACATCTGTTTTGGTTCTGATTATCATGTTTATCGCGCTTTAAATCATGCGTTTTCAACCATACGAGTTTAAACTTCTGATATTAAGGTTTTCTGAGAGCACACATCTGAAGCACACGGACAGAAAGCGGCTGTCATAGCATGTGAGTAACGTTACTAAACTAAGTTCTCATTCAAACACAAGTTTAGTTTAAAACACAGAAGTTAGAAAAAGTTTGGGGAATGAGTGTGGAGTGTTTTTGATGTTTTTGGATGTGTGTGCCAGCAGCAATATACAGTAAAGTTCCACTGCTCTCTTGTCTTCTCTGAGGCTGGGTCTTTAAATAGTGTTATGTTGTCTGTGCAGCTAAATACAGAACAGTTAGCATGTTTTGCTCAAACTTTCCCCATGGCATTAGAGTCAGTCGCTCGCGAAATCAAAATGACTGCGCCATGGGTGGAAATTTACAGATTAAGGGGCGATAATATTATAATGATGATATCCTTTTGGCACAGTCACTAAGGCAGTGAAGATGCTTGCAGAAAATCCTTACCAAAACAAAGTTACAGGGTTAACCTATTTCACGTTTCCTTGGTTGAAAGATGCACTGAAGACCTGATTATAGCACTTAAAACCTAGAAAAGTCAGATTTCATGATATGCAACCTTTAATTGGCTATTGGCAAATTTTTTTCCGAAACTGCAATGGTTTCGTTGGTTGACTGACTGATAAAATCGCCGAGCTGAGACTGAACATCATCGGATTCGGAGCGCTTGAAAACTCACTAAGCCTGCTCTATTTCAGTGTGACTCTTTGCAAGTGAGTACTTATTCGGAGTTACTTATTTATATCACTAGCAGTTGTTGTAGTGTTTTACAATGTCCTGCTAACTGCGTAACTTAAGTTAACCCTCTGGTTGTGTTCGGATTCCTGTCACACTCGTGGTGTTCACGGTCAAAAATGAGCGGCCTACAAACAATTGCGTATAAATCTCTCATTATGCTATATTATATAATCGCCAAATGTTGGATTCAATCTTTTTGTCAACTTGTTTTCTTTCATTTAAGACTGGTTTTGTGTTTCTAGTTGCATCTGTTTAATCGTAGGCCTCATTTATCTGTGAGAAGGTAGGCCTAACGTACCTAATTTTTTGAGTGAAAAAAGCATTTATTTTAATGTATAATTTTCGCAATATGAGAGAAAAAAAAATTAAGAAAATTTGCTAGGTTTATCACACTAGTGTGCTTTGTTTAATCAGGAAGTTTGGTTTGAAATGCTTTTATTTTGTACAAAATTGCAAAAAGTCATACTCGTGGTATTCATTTTTGACTGACCTACGATCAATTGCTTATAAATATCTCATTATGCTATATTATCACCAAATATTAGATTCAATATTTTTGTCAACTTGTTTTCTTTAATTTAGGACTGGTTATGTGTTTCTATTTGCATCTGGTTAATCATAGACCTCACATATCAGAGAGGGGGCACCTCATTTTTTGAGCGAAAAAATATTTTTTTTATGAATAATTTGCACACTATGAGATTATAAATTATGAAAATTTTCACTGTTTATTTTAAACATTTTTTAGGTAATATTTTTTATTAACATTAGAATTATGAGAAGTTGTGTGTTTTGAATTAGTGTATCTCAAAGTTTGCTTGGAAGTGCTTTTATTTTGTTAAAAAATAAATAGTTCAAAGTAAGAGAAACAACTAGTGTTCAGGAGCATGTTGATTATGCTCATATTTGTACATGCGTGCTTGCAAAAATAAAGGCCTTGGACCTGTGCATGTGTGTATGCATGCATACTCAAGCTACAACACACACACTCATGTATACAAACTATTGCGAGTATTACACGCTCTCTATTTCATCCTACTCTAAACGGCAAGGTAACGATTAACCAGATGCAAATAGAAACACAAAACCAGTCCTAAATGAAAGAAAACAAGTTGACAAAAAGATTGAATCCAACATTTGGTCATAATCTAGCATAATGAGACATTTATAAGCAATTGATTGTAGGCCGCTCATTTTGACTCGGAACACTGCAAGTGTGACTTGTTAAAGGGTTCATATGATGCCATTTAAATATTTTCTTTCTCTTTGGAGTGTTACAAGCTCTTGGTGCATAAAGAAGATCTGTAAAGTTGCAAAGACTAAAGTCTCAAATCCAAAGAGATATTCTTTATAAAAGTTAAGAGTCAACCACGCCTACCTAAAACGGCTCATTCTAATATGCCCCCAACATATCTACGTCACGATTAGGGATATGCCGGTATCAAATTTTCCTGTTGCGATTAATTGATAATTCTTTTGTCACGGTATACGGTATTATCACGGTATTGCGATTTAGTTTCAAAAAAGTGGGCATAATACAGTATAACAGATTAAATAACTTTTTTTCTTATAACAGAAATAACTGAACATTTAAATACGATAAAGCAATACAGAAAATAATATAAAGTTAAAAGTTTTACACATTAAAGTGCAAAAGAACTATAAAGACCAATAGGTATCACTTTACAATAAGACCTCATTAGTTAACCTTAGTTAATGCATTAACATTCAAGGCAAAGGCAAGTCAAGTTTATTTATATAGCAAATATTGTACACAATGGTAATTCAAAGTGCTTTACATAAAAGAAAGTAAAAAAAAAAATCATGAAGAAAAATAAACACAAAAATAAAACAAGCAATTTAAGAACTTTGAAAATGATTTAAAAATTGACTTAATAAAAAGAATTTAAGACAGTTTAAAAATAGAAAATGATTTTACATAAAATACAGTGCAATACATAAAATATAGTGTAATCAGTTTGGACATCGCATAGTGCTCATTCAGTAAATGCACAGCTAAACAATGAGCAATAGCTACATTTGCTATAGAAGTTATTAATCTTTGTTAAAAAAATACAAGTCTTAGTTCATGTTAGCTCATTAAATAATAAAGTTGCAACTTTCAGTTTTAACAATGTGTTATTAAATATTGGAATACCTAAGATTAATGAATGTTTAGAAGAATTTTTCATTGGCAGTTTGTTAACTAAAGAAGCTCTAATGTAAAGTGTGAATGAACAATAAAGAATCAAAACACTTTCAAACAATATCTAGGGCATGTTGTAGTCCAGATTATTAAAAAAAAAGTTTGAAAATAAATAGCCTATTAAGTCTAAAAATTTAAGTATTTGACTCTGTGATGAACACCATAGCAAATCCACAAATCTGAATGGCTATTTGAAATTATTTAAATATGGTTTAGAAAGAAGCAGCTGCTTTATTTATGGGGTTTACAGGCTAAGGGCTGCATTTTAGCGCCATCTGCTGTCAGAGAGTGAATGTGCTCTCATTCAGCGCGTCTCTCACATGTTCCCCTATGTGCTTCTCATCCGTGCTTGTTTACATCAGAGCACATGCTTCTTTCAAGCAGCATACAGCGGTGTTGTGCATTTTGAGCAGTTGATGGGAAAAATATTCTTAAAATGCATTCCAAATTCTGAAAAATTTGTAATATATAATTATTCACCGTATTTAGAAGTGCCCACGATAACAATATCGTGCATATTAATTACCGCGATATATCGCATTACCGAATACCGGCACAAGTCTAGTCACGATGTGGGAAGATTTGCATAATGCCACCCAAATGTTCACGCAAAGAAAGAAGGCATAACTTTTATTCTCGCTGTTGCCGCCGGCGCCATGTTATGGAGACGTTGTTTTGTTGTGAAAGCGAAGCTACTTTGTTCGGCCTTCCAAAAGAAGACACGACTAGAAATCAGTGGTTCAACACTGTTCCAGAACAGTTCAACCCAAATATTCAGATGTGTGCAGCACATTTTACGGAGGACGAGGACCGTTTCCTGTGAGAGTAGCCTAAAATGCCGGTGTCTGTTTCTATAAAGTGGGGTAATTTCAACTTTGCAAGGACAGTCTGGGGCTTCTGACTCACAGCCTGTAAGTACGTTTACATATTTAAAGGATTTGCCACTGATGATTCAAACGCTAGTTTTGAGTAGTGTAGAGTAGCGCTTGTTGTTTGTCGTTTCTACAATCACAAATGCAGACATGGTTTTATGTTTACGTGGCGTGATACGTAACGCGTAAAAAGACAGTATAAGTCATTATAATCAGTAATTATATCCCCACTGGATGCAACGAATGCCTCATTTGTAATGGGTTTTATTAGGGCCCGAGCACTTATAAGTCATTATAATCAGTAATTATATCCCGAACTCAGGCCGCGAATGTCCGACATCTGCCCCAAACTTCCACATGTGGATATGTTCTTGTCCTGAACAAACACCTCATGACCAAATTCAGTTATAGTCATAAAGGCCACTCAAGCTGGCAACAGTGAAGTGACATTGGTTAAACTGTTAGCGGACTCCTTAGGAACATATTAAAAGTGTCAACAAGTGTTAAATAGGCTGGAAACATGCTATTAGAACTACTAAACATGCTAGCAACACTTAGCTATGCTGTGCTACGCTACCACGCAGTGAAAAAGGAAGTTGCACTCCTCAGGCTGCAATGCAACCGACTACCACAAACCACAGCTCGCAGCGATAGGTGTTCGTCCTGAACAACCAGCCAAGCAGCTACCGCTACTAATGCAGCGGAAAGGAAAGTTAACTCAGGCCAGCAATGTCCTGATTCGCCCCAAACTTCACACACACGTGATAGGTGTTCTGTCCCGAAACAAACACCTCGCTTAATCAAATTCAGTTATATAAGTAGTCACAGGCCCACCCGCTTCGGCAACAGAGTTTTGACATATTAAAACCGTTATGACCTCAAAGAACATAATAAAAGTGTCAACAAGTGTTAAATAGGCTGGAAACATGCTAGAATCATACTAAAATGCTACAACACTTAGCTAAGTGCTGTTACGCTACCAACTCAGGCCAAAGAATGTCCCGATCTGCCCCAAAATACATGTGATAGGTGTCTGTCCTGAACAAACACCTGCTGACCAACCACATATCATAGCCACCCAGCCAAGGCAACAGGAAGTGACATGGTTAAACCGTTATGGACTCCCAGTGGTTACTAAAAGTGTCAACAAAGTGTTAAATAGTGGGGCTGGAAACATGCTAGAATCATACTAAAACATGCTAGCAACCACTATCTAAGTGCTAAAGCATGCTACTAATGCAGGAAAAAAAAGGAAGTTGCTGTAACTCAGCGCCCAAGCAAATGTCCGATCTGCCCCAAAACTTCAAAATGTGTGATAGGTGTTCAGTCCACTTGAAACAACACTCATGACCAAATTCAGTTATAGTCATAGCGCCACCTGCTGGAAACAGGAAGAGGGCATGGTTTAAAAATGGTTATGGACTCCTAGGAACATTAAAAAGTGTCAACAACTGTTAAATAGGCTGGAAACATGTTAGAAACATACTAAAACATGCTAGCAACACTTAGCTGAGTGCTAAAGCATCTTACTAATGCAGTGAAAAAAGGAAGTTGCTGTAACTCAGGCCAGCAATGTCGATCTGACCCAAACTTCAAACGTTTGACAGAAGTCCTGTCCTGAACACATCAACATGCCTCGTATTCGGTTTGTTATTTATAGTCATGGCGCCACCTATTGGCAACAGGAATTGTCTTGTTAAACACTGTTATGGACTCCTTGCAAAATAATAAAAAGCATCAACATGTGTTAAATAGACTGGCAAAATTCTAGAAGCATGCTAAAACATGCTAGCAACACTTAGGTCAGTGTTAAAGCATGCTATTAGTTCAGTGAAATAGAACATTACTGTAACTCAAGCATACAATGTTCAATCTGCCTCAAACTTCACAAGTTTGATTAGAGTCCTGGCTTGAAGACATCTACATGTTCACATTTGGTTATAGCTATAGCGCCACCTACTGGCAAGAGGAAGTGGCATGTTTTTCACTGATATGCAATATTAGCAAACAAAAAAGTATGCCATTGTGTGCTAAACATGCTAGGAAAATATTCCCAAACATGCTGACAACATTAAGTGCTAAAGCATGCTATTAATACTATGAAACAGGAAGTTGTTGAAACTCAGGCAAGCAATGTCCGATCTGCCCCAAACTTCATATGTTTGATAGGGGTGTTATGCCCTGAACAAACACCCATTCCCAAATTCAGTTAAAAGACACATAGAGCCACCTGCTTGTAACAGGGTGTGACATGGTTAACACTGTAATGGACTCCTAGGAACATATTAAAAAGTGTCAACAAGTGTTAAAATATGCTGGCAACATGCTAGAAACATACTTATACATGCTAGTAGCACTTAGCTAAGTGCTAAAGCATGCTACTAATGCCGTAAAAAAGGAAATTTGCTGTAACTCAGGCAAGCAATGATCAATCTGCCCCAAACTTCAGACGTTTGACAAGAGTCCTGTCCAGAACACATCAACATGCCCTTATTTGGGTTATAGTCATAGCGCCACCTACTGGCAACAGGAAGTGTCATGTTTAACACTGTTATGGACTCCTGGCAACATATTAATAAGTGTCAGGAAGTGCTAAATATACTTGGCAACATGTTAAAAACATACTAAAACATGCTAGTAGCACTTAGCTAAGTGCTAAAGCATGCTACTAATGCAGTGAAAAAGGAAGTTGCTGTAACTCAGGCTAGCAATATCTGATCTGCCCCAAACTTCACTCCAAATCCAAACATGCCTGTATTTGATTATAGTCATAGCGCCACCTGATGGCAACAGGAAGTGGCATGTTTAACACTGTTATGGACTCCTTGCAAAATAATAAAAATCATCAACATGTGTTAAATAGGCTGGCAAAATTCTAGAATCATGCTTTAAACATGTTAGCAACACTTAGCTCAGTGTTAAAGCATGCTATTAATGCAGTGAAGTAGAACATTACTGTAACTTGTACATACTATGTCCAATCTGCCTCAAGCTTCACAAGTTTGATTAGAGTCCTGGCCTGAAGATATCTACATGCTCATATTTGGTTATAGTTATAGTGCCACCTACTGACAACAGGGAAGTGACATGTTTTAATACTTTTATGCACTATTAGCAACACCCGTATTAGCAAACAATTGTGTGCTAATCATGCTAGAAATATTCTCAAACATGCTAGCAACACTTACTATGTGCTAAAGGATGCTATTAATACTATGAAACAGGAAGTTGTTGTAATTCATGCATACAATGCCCAATCTGCCCCAAATTTCACACGTTTTATAAGAGTCCTAGCCTGAACACATCTAAAGGCCAATATTCAATTATAATTATAGTACCACCTGCTGGCAACATGAAATGACTTATTTTAAACTAACTTAAACATGAAATGTCTGATCTGCCCTAAACTTCACATGTTTGATAAGATTCCTAGTCTCAACATATTTTAAGGCCAATATTTCAGTTATAATCCTACCGCCACCTGCTGGCGACAGGAAATTACTTGTTTTAAACTAACTTAAACATGCAATATCTGGGTCTGCCCAAAGATCTTGTGTTTGATATGGGTCCTGGCCTGAACTCATCTTTAGGCCAATATTTGTTTATAGTCTTAGCGCCACCTGCTGGCAACAGGAAATTACTTCTTTTACACTAACTTAAACATGCAATGTCTGATCTGCCCGAAACTTTGCATGTTTGGTAAGAGTCCTGGCCTGAAGACATTTACATGCCGATATTTAGTTATAATCATAGTGCCACCAGTTGGCAGCAGGAAATGTGGTACAAATATTTACCTTTTTATAAGCATATGGCCCAACGTTCGCTGTTCTCCTATGGCCACCGGTTGGTGGTGAGCCCGGGTGCGAGGGCCCTTTCATCGCTGCTTGCAGCTTTAATTGTTTTTGTCTCGTCGTGCCGGGACACAGCATCACAGTATGGTGAGGGGCGTAACATTTCAGTCACACGCTTGAGGCATTCAGTCAATCACAACTTCATGTTCGCTTTTCAGACCAGTGAGCTTTGTAAAAATCTACGTGTTTCAGAAGGCAGGGCATAGAGGAGCAACAATAATGTACGTTATGTGGAGAATAATGTTTTTTTGAACCTTAAACCACATAAACACATTGCATTACACCAAATACACAAAATAATGTCCTTTTTAGCAACGTCATATAACCCCTTTAGAGTAGTGTGATCAAATGCATGAAACCACAAACATAAGTGATTACACTGCAGAACAGGGAAAGGTTAAATTATGGAATTAGATACAATTATGCTATTATTCTGATACCGAAAATTAAGACCAAAGTGACGCTTCTTATCAACAATGGCATAACCTATACTCGAGAGACACCTAAGTTCACACACAAATTCAGGAAAATACACGGATAATGTGTCCTGGGATTTGTCCCGGGATCGTTTGATTGTGGTTCATTCACACTGCCAGTGATTTTCCAGAATCTGTGTGTGCGTTCACACCTTCACACACATCCCATAAAGACACGTGACTATACGACGTGAGGAACTACCTGATGTCTGCTTCATTACAGTTCACACAGGGCACTCCAGCAAGTTTCTGGGACCAACCTGCAGTGTGAAAGGCTCTAGTGGCAGAAAAAGACATACCTTTGAATTAACAGCCTCTAGTGGTGGAGAAACACACAGCTTATATTGAGACCCTCTAGCGGTGAACTGAGACATTACAGCTAAAACTATTAACAGCCAAATACAATCTATGAAGTTTTGCACTGCTTCTAGGAACCCCAGATCATACTTCTGTAGATTTGTGGAAGATGTTTTGTCTGCCTCTGTATGTAATGGTCTAAAGAGAGTGAGGGAGGCAGATGTAATGTGGATGAGGATTGTGTGGAGCTGGGGAACATGAACCGTGACAAAAGGCTAACATGTTAGCTCACTTTCCTTTTGACAAAACTGTCTTTGTTTCACTGTAGTAATGTGTAGGTTTTATAACAGTAAAATAAAAGTAGGTTCACATTAAGGATTCAGTGAAAGACTTTGCTAATGTACATTTCAGACACACTGGTGTGCCTTTTTTTTTGTTTGTTTTTGTATGTTTGTTAATTGTGCTGTAACTCAGGGCTATATAACATTGTTTTTGCAGATGAGAAGATTCCTCTTGTGGCAGATGGAGGCACTGTCGCCTCTAAATTCACAAAAGAAGTTGAATGTAAAACAAAGGCCCTTGGAAGCTTTGGCTTCTGGTGTAATGCTCTCACACGAGTCACGAGAGCAGTCCTGACTTTGGGGGATGGGAACTGCAGTGCTGGGGGAGGAGAACATATCACATGACCTGAATGCGTCAGCACTGAGAGCCAATCCTATTGTCTAGCGGGGCCCCTGGTCCACACGTTTGCCTGTTTCTTGGCAGAAAAACATAAATTACACCAAATATATAGTTTAAAGGATCAGAAATGAATGTGAATACTGAGATCTGTATGTTGCAGCACATCAAATGTGCTTGTAATGTCCTTGTAAATGACTAAATCATGGTTTAATCACTCACCACCTTCGTGAAAACCTTCCCGGAGACACTGCTATATATAGCAGACGTCCAGGCTACTTGTTCGTGCTTGCTTCGGCAGCACATATACTAAAATTGGAACGATACAGAGAAGATTAGCATGGCCCCTGCGCAAGGATGACACGCAAATTCGTGAAGCGTTCCTCATTTTTGAATGATTTTTAATCGTTAAACGTAATTAAGATTAAGCTGTATTAAAAAAAGGCTTTTTGACGTCCATAGAAAGTGCCTAAAACATGCACCTATATCAAACTTTGTGAATTGACAGTGTGGAGGCATTTTATTCACCATTTATTTATGATGGAGCAGCACCCCAGTACAACACAGTCCAGGAGCCCCGGATCCTCCCCGTCTCGCAGTGTGAACTTTGCTGATTGTCTCTGTAAACACAAGAACACTGTTAAAAATTATGTGTCAACAGAAAAGAAACAAAAAACCCTTCAAACTAAGGACAACTACATAAAGTTCTTTTTTTTTACCCTTGCAATGTGACCATTTGAGCATTAAATAGAAAAATACAGCAGTCTTTCTTTTACTGTTCATTTTTAGGTAGTACCGACTACAGTCCCTTACTGACTCAATGCTGGCAGCTGCACCCTTAAAAGAGCAGAAACAACTCCTGGGTACAAGATGTGCACACAATCGGTTAAAGGTCAAAGATGTGTACATAATCATTTATAGTACCTGAAAGTTAAATCAGTGACGTTAACTTGAATTAACAATACTGCTCAGTAGAGGGCGCTACTAGAAAAATACAGTTAACTTTGAATAAACTACTTTCCACTGTAGTACTGTAATATTATATCCAAAGTATCTGCCTATTTAGTATAAGTGGCAGCAGAAGATTCCCCCTCTCAAAGGTTCACCTGCTCAAAACAATCATTCAAGTCCAGAAAAGATGCTGTCTCAAAGATCATTTTTTGTTCAATCATTGATCAATCATTCAATCATAGTCTGTGAAGGTTGTTCCAAAAAACTGGGGAAAAGAAAATGGTTGAAAACAGCACTTCAGCCATAAAATTAATTAATCTACGAGATTTAACGGTATACTCCATCGCAAAATGAAAATTTTGTCATTAATCACTTACCCCCATGTTGTTCCAAACCCGTAAAAGCTTCGTCCGTCTTCAGAACACAATTTAAGATATTTTGGATGAAATCCGGGAGGCTTGTGACTGTCCCATAGACTGCCAAATAAATAACAGTGTCAAGGTCCAGGAAAGTATGAAACGCATCATCAGAATAGTCCATCTGCCATCAGTGATTCTACCATAACATTATGAAGCGATGGGAATACTTTTTGTACACGAAGTATTGTGTTCTGAAGACGGACGAAGCTTTTACGGGTTTGGAACAACATGGGGGTAAGTGATTAATGACAAAATTTTCATTTTGCGATGGAGTATACCGTTAAATCTCGGAGATTAATTAATTTTATGGCTGAAGTGCTGTTTTCAACCATTTTCTTTTCCCCAGTTTTTTGGAACAACCTTCACAGACTATGATTGAATGATTGATCAATGATTGAACAAAAAATGATCTTTGAGACAGCATCTTTTCTGGACTTGAATGATTGTTTTGAGCAGGTGAACCTTTGAGAGGGGGAATCTTCTGCTGCCACTTATACTAAATAGGCAGATACTTTGGATATAATATTACAGTACTACAGTGGAAAGTAGTTTATTCAAAGTTAACTGTTGTGGGGAAGTCGTGGCCTAATGGTTAGTGAGTTGGACTCCCAATCGAAGGGTTGTGAGTTCGAGTCTCGGGCCGGCAGGAATTGTGGGTGGGGGGAGTGCATGTACAGTTCTCTCTCCACCTTCAATACCATGACTTAGGTGCCCTTGAGCAAGGCATCGAACCCCCAACTGCTCCCCGGGTGCCGTAGTGTATAAATGGCTACCCACTGCTCCGGGTGTGTGTTCACAGTGTATGTGTGTGTGTTCACTGCTCTGTGTGTGTGCACTTCGGATGGGTTAAATGCAGAGCACGAATTCTGAGTATGGGTCACCATACTTGGCTGAATGTCACGTCACTTCACTTCACTTCACTTTCAAAAACAAAAAAATAACGACTTTATTCAACAATTCCTCTCCTCTGTGTCTTTCCAAATCAGCCATTTTGATAGCCCTACCACACAGTGTTAAGTTTGTTCTGATTTTGTTTATTTAAAATTAAAAATATAAAGAAAGGAAGATGACAAAATGGCTAATAATATTTAGAAATTTTGTGGGAAATAAAAAAATATCCTGGTTTAATGGACATGCAAAAGGAGTTTTTGAGTGTCTTATTGTTATCATTACAGTGATTTTGAGATTGTGGCAAGAACACATTTGCAAGGAACTGCATGCATGATGTGCAATAACGTGTGTAATACAGTTTTCAGTTTGACAACTTGACTATCCAACAAACAAAGCTTTTATTATGAAAAACTTAAGGTTATTATATTTATTCAAATTTGTGCTGTATGCTGGAACGGTTTTAAAGAATGAATACAATTCAACAATATTAATTTTATAAATAATGTTTATTTTTTTATTTTTTAGATTTTAGTAGGAAATATCTACTGAATTAAAGGGGTTATATGATGCAATTTCAGATGTTCAGATGTGTGCAGTGCATTTTACGGAGGACGAGGACTGTGTCCTGTGAGAGTAGCCTACAATGCCGGTGTCTGTTTCTATAAAGTGGGGCAATTCCAACTTTGCAAGGACAGTCTAGCGCTTCTGACTCAAAGCTTGTGAGTACGTTTACATATTTAAAGGATTTGCCACTGATGATTCAAACGGAGGTATATGATGTCACACTAGTCTGTGTGAGAAGACGCTGCAGGCAGCAGCGCAGCACAAATCCATGAATGAATGTTCGTAAGTGAAGTAAACTTCACTTCATTAATCAGGGTGTGTTAACTAAGAGAGACGTGCAAAATATGCAGAGCAGGGGGGTGCGAGGACTGGGATTAATTGAATAAACACTTAATTGAATATATTTAATTGTGTTTGGGCTTTTGTAATGTATTATTGATGATCATATCATCAGCTGCATTGCTTTGCTTAAAGGGGTTATATGACGTTGCTAAAAAAGAACATTATTTTGTGTATTTGGTGTAATGAAATGTGTTCATGCAGTTTGAGGTTCAAAAACACATTATTTTCCACATATTGTACATTATTGTTTCTCCTCTATGCCCCGCCTTCTGAAACGCGTTGATTTTTACAAAGTTCATCGGTCTGAAAAGCGAGGTGTGCTCTGATTGGCCAGCTATCCAGTGTGTTGTGATTGGCCGAATACCTCAAGCGTTTGATGGAAATGTTACGCCCCTTAACATATTGTGATGCTGTGTGTCCCGGAGCGCAGAGACAAAACCAATAAAACCCATTATAAAGGAGGCATTTGTTGTATCCAGTGGGGACATAATTACTGATTATAATGACTTATACTGTGTTTTTACGCGCCGCGTAAACGCAAAACCATTTCTGCATTTTTGGTCTGAGAAACACCAAACAACAAACAACAAACGCTACTCTACACTGCTCAAAACTCGCGTTTGAATCATCAGTGGCAAATTCTTTAAAAATGAAAACATTTACAACCTACAATCCGTGAAGTTGGCACCCCATAAAAAGGAATAATCACCAAAACTATGCCATTCGTTTGTGCTACGTTTGTGCTGATTTGTGCCGCAAAAATGAACGTTTGTGCTGGTTTGTTGTTTGAGATATTAGGATTGTTTAATAGGTTCTTATATTAATCAATTTAATATAAACATGGGACTAGTTGACTATGAAAAAAAAAATCTTTAAAAAAACAGTAGCAAACCCAAAAATATTTCTAGCACAAACGAAGCACAAACAAACAAGATTATTTGGTATAAATTTGGAGCATGTGGGGGGCTGAGTGACCTCAGAATGATCACTAAATATTATTTTAATATCTAAAAGACCGACGCAGCACAAAAATATATTATTATTTAGTGAATATTATAAGAATATTATGATTATTTGGAGTAAATTTGGAGCGTGACCTCAGAATGATCACTAAAAATATCTAAAAAACCGAAGCATCACAAACGAACATTTTGACGGCACTAAACTAAACTAAACATAAACAAAGAAGATTATTTTGGGTGAATTTGGAGCATGTGGGGGGGTTGAGTGATGTCATCGTCTATTATTCATTATCTAATATTTTAAAAACCAAAGCAGCACAAACGGAACTTTTACCTGCACAAACCAGCACAAATGAGGCACAAACAAACGAGTCTATTTGGGGTGAATTTGGAGTATGTGGGGGGGCTGAGTGACCTCAGAATGACCTATAAATATTATTTTTATATCTAAAAAACTGAAAACAGCACAAACGAAAATATTACCGGCACAAACCAGCACAAACGAAGCACAAACGATTGAACCTGTTTTGGGTGAATTTGGAGTAGCCTATATGGGGGGCTGAGTGACGTCATCGCCTATAATTCAATGTCTAATATTGTAAAAACTGAAGCAGCACAAACGGAACTTTTACCGGCACAAACCAGCACAAACGAGGCACAAACAAATGATTTGGCTGAATTTGGAGTATGTGGGGGGGCTGAGTGACCTCAGACTGACCTATAAATTTTTTTTTAATCTAAAAAACCAAAGCGGCACAAACGAACATTTTTACAGCACAAACGGAGCACAAACGATTGAGACTATTTTGCTGACGTTTTGCATTGGGTGGGGAGCCAACTTCACGGCGGTCAAATACCTCACAAATGAACGGCACCGGTTTGGAGGGACGTCACTGGCCTGTTTTGTATTTGTTATTTTTGAGGACGGGAAATAGATACAATGCAAATTTGAACGGCACAAACCAGCACAAATCGAGCACAAACAAATGGCACCGGTTTGGAGAGATTTGGACGCCATAGGGTGGAAAGTGACGTCACTGTTCGTAAAAAGGTTATTTTTTTATATTAAAGAAGAGGTCATAGTTACAGGGTTTCTTTTAACGGCACAAACCAGCACAAATCGAGCACAAAGGAATAGCACCGGTTTGGAGAGATTTGGACGCCATGGGGTGGAGAGTGACGTCACTTCCCAGAATTGTTTTTGTTATTTCTAAGAAGGAGAAATATATTTGACGTTCATTTCAACAGCACAAACCGGCACAAATCGAGCACAAACGAATGACACTAGTTTTGTGCGATTTAGACGAACTGGGGTGGAGAGTGACGTCACGGCCTCCGAAAATATTTTGGTTATATCTACCGAAGCAAAAGAGATACAGTGTTTGATTTAACGGCACAAACAAGCACAAATCGAGCACAAACGAACTGCGTTGGTTTGGAGCGATTTGGGCAACATGGGGTGGAGAGTGACGTCACATGGTCAAAAAAAGAATGTTTAATATCTCAAACACCAAACCAGCACAAACGTTCATTTTTGCGGCACAAATCAGCACAAACGTAGCAAAAACGAATGGCATAGTTTTGGGTATTTATTCCTTTTTATGGGGTGTCAACTTCACGGAGGTAAACCTAACAGCTATTCTTGCTTAAATGAGAGGCATACATAAATTCTTTATGTAGTAAAGCTTAAGTAAGAAACTGAGATGAAGACACAGAGTGCTCATTAGTCTCGTAAAGCTGTTGTTCCCCAGGTTGATGCTCAGGGATGTTAAACATCCAACACTTGATGTACCTTTTAACAAGATCCACTCTGAAAAGTCTCTAAATTCTGTTAACATTTACATTTATTAGGGGCCAAGCACCGAAGGTGCTTAGGCACCTATTGAATCCGTTAGCGTGATTTTTTTTTCCGGAGCAAGTCTATGGCAGCCCATAGAACCGCTTGTGGGAAAGTTGTGAAATTTGGCACACTGATAGAGGACAATGTCAACATTAACCATAGCAAATTTGGAGTCTCTAACTCTCTAGCGCCACCACTTGTCCAAAGTTTCAATATCTTTATGCTAATAACCTTTGAACCGTAAGACACAGAAGGAAAATTCTTTTTTCCTCTGAATCCTTGGCTCATGCCGAGTCGAATGGACCCCAAAATTAAAAAAAAAATCGCAAGGTTTAGTTTTTTCGCTTTGTTATTTTATTTTGCATGTTTGTCACTCTTTAATGTTTCAGATCATCAAACTAATTTAAATATTAGTAAAGGATAACACAAGTAAACACAACATGCAGTTTTTAAATGAAGGTTTTTATTATTAAGGGAAAACAAAATCCAAAACTACATGGCCCAAAAAGTGTTTGCCCCCTAAACCTAATAACTGGTTGGGCCACCCTTAGCAGCAACAACTGCAATCAAGCATTTGCGATAACTTGCAATGAGTCTGTTACAACGCTGTGGAGAAATTTTTGGGCCACTCATCTATGCAGAATTCGAGCATGAACCGCCTTTTTAAGGTCATGCCACAGCATATCAATAGGATTCAGGTCAGGACTTTGACTAGGCCACTCCAAAGTCTTCATTTTGTTTTTCTTCAGCCATTCAGAGGTGGACTTGCTGGTGTGTTTTAGATCAATGTCCTGCTGCAGAACCCAAGTTCGCTTTCTGCTTGAGGTCACAAGCAGATGGCCGGACATTCTCCTTCAGGATTTTTTGGTAAACAGCAGAATTCATGGTTGCATTTAATCACAGTAAGTCTTCTAGGTCCTTAAGCAGCAAAACAGCCCCAGACCATCACACTACCACCACCATATTTTACTGTTGGTATGATGTTCTTTTTCTGAAATGCGGTGTTACTTTTACGCCAAACGTAATGGGACACACACCTTCCAAAAAGTTCAGCTTTTGTCTCGTCAGTCCACAGAGTTTTCCAAAAGGCGATCATCAAGATGTTTTCTGGCAAAACTGAGACGAGCCTTAATGTTCTTTTTGCTCAGCAGCGGTTTTCGTCTTGGAACTCTGCCATGCAGACCATTTTTGCCCAGTCTCTTTCTTATAGTGGAGTCATGAACACTGATCTTAACTGAGGCAAGTGAGGCCTGCAGTTTTTTGGATGTTGTTGTGGGGTCTTTTGTGACCTCTTGGATGAGTCGTCGTTGTGCTCTTGGGGTAATTTTGGTCAGCCGGCCACTCCTGGGAAGATTCTCCACTGTTCCATGTTTTTGCCATTTGTGAATAATGGCTCTCACTGTGGTTCACTGGAATCCCAAAGCTTTAGAAATGGCTTTATAACCTTTTCCAGACTGATAGTTCTCAATTACTTTCTTTCTCATTTGTTTCTGAATTTCTTTGGATCTCGGCACGATGTCTAGCTTTTGAGGATCTTTTGGTCTACTTCATTTTGTCAGGCAGGTCCTGTTTAAGAGATTTCTTGATTGTGAACAGGTGTGGCAGTAATCAGGCCTGGGTGTGGCTAGAGAAATTGAACTCAGGTGTGATAAACCACAGTTTTAACGGGGGCGGGGGGTGGCAAACACTTCTTCACACAGAGCCATGTAGTTTTGGATTTTGTTTTCCCTTAATAATAAACACCTTCATTTAAAAACTGCATGTTGTGTTATCTTTGACTAATATTTAAATTTGTTTGATGATCTGAAACATTAAAGTTTCAGTGTGACAAACATGTAAAAAACATGTAAAAAAAACATGTAAAAAAAAAAATAAGAAAGCAGGAAGGGGGCCAACACTTTTTCACACCACTGTACATATAAATTACATAAATTAATGTAGCCTAATTGCTAGCAATTACAAGGTTAACGGGTGTTTTTGGAGTAAGATCGATTTCTCTTTCATGAAAGTACTTCCTCTTTTTGGCTGGGTTTCGTTTCTCCGTGTCGTAAACTCTAGGCGCAAGGCTTAGGGGCATGATATTCAAATGATGATTGTTTTCTGGCCCCACATTTATCAACGTGCGATCATTCGTATGATGAGATTGGTGGCATACGAATGTTTCATGAATCACACGTGAACTGTCGTAAGTTGATTTGTGTGCACGGATCTGCGCTCGTTTCTATGTAAGATTGATGTATGAGGCCCAATGTGTGTCTGCCTTAGTCAGGGCCTGTGCAAATACCCACGCAGTCTTGCACTTGTCTACTTGTTTACTTACACGACACATTTCCTGTATTTGGGTGGGTGTGAAGACTGTAACTGTGTGTAGAAATTTTGATTGCCTGATGGGACACACTTGTAAATCTCGAAGTGTTTACAAAGCTTTATTTTGTTTTTCAATACTTTGCATTTTATCCAGCATGACTGCTGTCAGTATTTGCAAAAAATGCCCTGACTTGGCTTCTGGAACTAAAGGCAAGAGTGACTTTCATCTATGGCCCCATCCTAAAGATGGACTCCACCAAAAAGTAAGATGACTCAGTTGACGTTTTGGGTAATTTTATTTTTTCCCATTGTAAACAGACAGGTTCTGGACTTTTAATATTAATACTTCTTTTTATCCAATTTTAGGTCACAAAGAACCTTGCTGGTGATTGTGGTGGCACAGCACTGTGGGTTACAGATATAGGCTCCTCAACAACTATTGTTCTTCCATGGGTAATTGCAGAGCAGCTGCAGTGTTTGGTGAATGGGACAAACATTTTTTTTTGTATTGCTTGCAGTAGGCAGTAGTGTCGATGATGGACCAAGAGTTGTATGGCCTCTGCCTGCTGCTGAATAGGTTCTGGGGAAGTGAGCTCCATGATTTTGAGGGGCTCACCATCCAAGTCCATATCCTAAAACCCCTCATCACTCTCCAGATCACTCTCCAGGTCTTCATCATGAATCCCATCTGCAATATCAGTATGCACACTGAAGTTTTCCTCAAGCTTTATTTGTTTGGGAATACAAGTATTCCACACCAGTGAGTTCACCTGTAGACAATCAAAGTGTGATGAGCACTTGGGTGAAATGCAGGTGTCACAGCTACTACACAAGTGTCATGTGTGCACAAACATGTTACCTGTGTATTCGCCAGGGCTGATGTAGTCCGTCTGCCATATTAAGGCCCATAAATTGCTGGTTCAGGATGTTGCCGTACTGCTGCAGTTGGCCACTGTAGCAGATATCTTTTCTACTGCCACCTTCAACAGTAGAAACCACACAAGCCTCATTCCATTGTACAAGCCCTTCCAGCAGGTATATCTGAAAGTGAAGGTTACTTGCACTTGTTCCTAAAAAAGCAGGCAGAAAGAAGTTGGCACCATGAACAAACAACTCACATTGTTAAGGAAAAATACATACCTGACACAAAGCGGTTTAGGTGCAGGTGGAAGAACTCCAAGGACATTGAGCCATGTGTACGGCGATACTGGTGCAGAATGATCCCTTCTTTGGTCAAATGCCCTCTTCTTGTACAGCTGCACACCTGGTCCTGGATACATTCAATGTGGCGCTGCTGTGTCCCGCCAGATCTCTTTCATCCTGTCCTTGTCAAAGAGTCTCTTGGGCCCCATGAGTGCGGCGGCGACAGTGCCTTGCCAGCTCTTTAGCGGTGGGCTTGCAGCCGCAGGCCTCCTTCAGCCTTTTAACATCACCAGCTTCCCACTTGAAGATGCAGATCAAGAGGCGTCACATAAATGGGGCGTACAGTGGTGACCCAAACTGCGATGCGCTTCATGAAATGCCACACATCCAGCCTGACCACCAGCTGGTCCCACTCGCTAAACATTGCTGCCACCTTGCTTTTACCTCCTGTGTAGCAGCAGTCCCGCTCCACATAAAGGACTTGCGGAAAAGCTTCTCCAGCTCGGCGGTAGCGATCCACAAGTCCAGAACACATGGGAAGCAGGCCCTTCCCTCTTCTTCTGTGAGGACACATGAGGAATTTCGTTCCCCACATCCGTCACCCACACAACGGTGCCAGCAGCATCCCCAGCTAGCTTCTTGGTGACACGATGAGAAGTATTATAAAAAAAACAAGACATTTTTATTTTACAATGAAAATAACATTAAATTTAACACTAAATCAAGTGTTACCTTCTTGGCTGAATCCATCTATAAGTTGAAGCCATAGACAGAGGTGACCGGGGGCTTTAGTTCAGGAAGCCGTTTCAGTACGTCTTTAGCTTACACTGACAGCAGCCAAGATGGAATAGGTACAGGCACCATCTGTGGCAGTGGGTCAAAAAGACTGCTGGGATCAGTGTTCTGGGTCACAAAATTCCTCAGCACAGACAGGTGCATTGATGACTGGCCCAGGAAATGTTCTTTATGCCTGAGGCACAGGTGCCTGTACAGAGCTGTGGCACTGTTCCCCAGCGTGCGCCCCTGCATCAGTCTCACAACCTCCCTATCACAGGACAACCTATAGATAATAAAGAAGACCATAGCAAAATGAAAGTGACGTGACTTAAATATTAGTGTGGTGAGTAATTGTATGTATTCTTGATGTGTTTTTTTTAATTAGACAGTGCACACACACAGCGGTGAACACACACCCGGAGCAGTGGGCAGCTATTTATGCTGTGGCGCCCGGGGAGCAGTTGGGGCTTCAGTGCCTTGCTCAAGGGCACCTCAGTCGTGGCATTGCCGGCCCGAGACTCGAACCCACAACCTATTAGGAGTCAAACTCTCTAACCACTAGGCCACAACTTCCCCAAGTGTGTGGACATTATGTTAAGGGACTTAAAAATACTTTATACCTGTAGGTTAGGACTGCAGGAAATTGTTCACAGTGGCTGGGATCCTATTGGTCCAGAATGTCTTGTGACCAGGCTGCCAGCTTCTTTTTACAGGACCGGCATTCAGTCGCCATAAAGTACCACCTGTTTAAGTCCAAGACCCTCCGGACAGTCTTTTACATGCCAGAAGCTGTTAGCTGGATCCCAAGGCGATGGCATTTATGCTGGGACCACAGCAGCTTGTATGCCCACATGCGAAAGGGAACCCAGAGGAACAGCCTGCTGTGAAAGAAGGCCGTTCTTCCCTTACTAATAACAAACCAATTGAATTGCGCTGATTCCCAGTTTAATTTAAATGTTATTTATTCTGCCAATGAGCTTCGTTTTAACATTCAATGAAATTGGCCAGACATCTTCATTGGTCCTTTGAAAGTGACGTCATGTCGCATCAATTACCACAATGCACAGCACCTTGACCTGAGAGAAATTAAAACAATATGTGGAAGAAAATGAAGGAGCATGATTCAGCTGTGAATACAGTCCAAAATCATCTACAGGATCAAGAGCACCCGTGGCTTTACCTTAGCAAATTATTTTCTTGTAGTGATATTAGCAAGGATTCATACAAGATGAAATGTATCTTTATCTCCCACTCACCAAGGAAATGCCTGCCTTCAAAAATTCGCCATCAAACGTAAAGAAGCTTATTGAGGTAAGTTAGTTTTTTGTTTTACTGCAATTTTTTTTTTTGCACATTTTGACCTTGACTGGCAAGCTGCTTTTCTGTGTATTAGGCCTATGTTCGCTAATGCATGCAGTTGATGATATAAGGCTTACATAATAAAATGTTAGGAATGCATAATTTATAACTTAATGCATAACTAAAACATTTGCTATGGTAATTGTCTGCCATTTGTGGCAGTTGTTGAGGGGGGAGGAAACTTTGGCGCTTATAACATTAGCTTAATTGCTTTTGAATCAACATTATTGTCCCATGATCTCATTGTGGTTTAATTCATGCGCAAGAAAAGATATCCATGAATTGCTTGCCCAAGCGAGAAAATGTTTTTCTGCAACAAGATCTGGATTACCGAAAATCACATTGTACTTAATGCAAAAGTAATGCAAGTAAATCATTGAAAATGACTATCAAATCAATCCACACTGTCATGTCAGCCTTACAGTTCCGTGTTTTTGTCATTGAGAAATATAAATTCATGTTCGATAGTCACTAAATTATATTTTACCTCTAAAATCAACAAGTGTTTAACATTTTAAACTGTGCAATTGGCTGCAAATGGCTCAGTTTTTAATAATGCCAACCCTTTTGCAGAGAGTGCAAAAGTGTAAATAAGTTACATTTATATTGCATACCAATATAAAGACGTTTTTATTAATGTTTATTTATTTGTTATTGTTTTTTTTCTTCTTTGTGTTTTACAGAGAATGCACCCAAATCACCTCAAAAACTACTCTAAATTGACAGCACAGAAGAGAAAGATCAGGACCTTCACCCATGCTTCCAGCAGTAAGCAAGTAAAAGTACTGAGTATCAGATCAGTGCATCTGTAATTGCAAGCACAGTAGATTGTTGAACTGCACATAGAAAATCATTCATTGGTGTAACTGCTTACTGGATAAATCCTAAAAGTCTGGCAAGATATTCTGCTGCACTTGCCTGCAAAAGATTAAAGGGCTCTCATACTTTTGAGGTACTGGCTAGTGCTTTAAATGATATCCACTCAGAGTATGAAATACGCGACAAGGTTGTCTGCACAACCACAGACAGTGGTCCCAATTTCTGAAGGCTCAGAGTTTTAGGAGCAGAAAACTATTAATTTAAAACTGAAGCAGGCAAGTGTGAAAGTGATGACAACACTGATTCTGAAGGCTGTGGTGAGGGAATTGATGATGTGGAATCCCAAGATTCTCTTCTTCTGGACCAAGATGATGGCTTTGAATTCCAGCTACTAAAACATCAAAAATGTGCCTGCCACATATTTAACCTAGACTCAAGTGTTGATGCCCAAAGAGCTCTCTCAAATGAACACTACAAAAATTCAACTTTTATGGCTGTTGACAGAATCCTCCAAATTTGCAAAGAAGCAGGAGAAGGCGCACTTAGGAATATATGCATCTCTCTTGAGGTACCAGTGTAAGTGTTTTTCCACTTTATTGTTGTAAACAACTTTGCTTTGGGGTTGATGTATACTCTTTGATCATTCCAGTTTCTCCTGTAGGTTTAATCCAGCAGAAATGCTGTTCTTGATGGAGCGGGCCAGCACAATGCATCCAGTTGCAGAAGTACTGAACATCTTGCAAGCAGAAACAAATACACAGCTGGGGTGGCTGATGCCAAGTGTTCATCAGTTAAGCTTGAAACTTCAGCGACTCAACCATTCTCTCAGGTACTGTGGACCACTTGTGGACGCCCTTCAACAAGGAATCCAAACACGATTCGAGCACATGTTTGAAGATGCTGAGGTCATCACCGCTACCATCCTTCTCCCTAAATTTCAGACCTCTTGGACAAATGATGAAACATCATAAAAAGGGTAAATTAATGCAAACAACAAACTTGAAGAAAAATTCTAATCTTGTTAATTTCTGAACCATAACTGTATGATTGACCAATATGAATATATCTTTTTGCATACATAAATATTAAAGGGGTCATCAGATGCCCATTTACCACAAGTTGATATGATTCTTTAGGGTCATACTTCAGTAAAATTGCTCAATGGTAGTGTAAAACAGCACCCTTTTTACCTTGTCAAAATCAGCTCTGTTTTCAGCTGTTTTAGTGCATGTTCCTTTAAATGCTAACCTTTTGTTAATTGTATACCTTGTAGGGCTGTGCAATTTGTCATTGTCATGCACATCTTGTCAGTAAAGCCGGTCCCGTGATTTGAGGTAAATCTCCATCACCTGCTTTCAGATTGAGCGGCATTCACTACACAGAGCCATAGTTCACTAACAGGCTAGGTGATATCGCGTTCAAAATTGAATGCGATTATGAACGCGATATTGTCTAGTTGTCAGTGAACTACGGCTCTGTGTAGTGAATGCCACTTAATCTGAAAGCAGGTGATGGAGATTTACTACTGAGCACGGTGTAAGGGTGGTGTCCCTACAGTGGTTCAGGCTGTATGACTGCCGAATGACTAAAGAAATGTTGTCAGCACGATGGTATAAAACTGTACAATTCTAGTCTATAACCACCCACTGCCACTTATACCAATGACGGAAATAAGTGCAGTTAGAAAAGGTAAATATGTGGGAGAGCGTTGCTATTAAGTGACTATATTGTATTGCAATAGGTAGCACTTTAATATAAACCTTGAACCAAGACTAGCTAGCACATAATTAATAATTAAAATGGTTTAATTACAGTATTTTGCTATGGTTACACTTGAATTGATTACAAAATAGATGAAGGATGGTAAAACGTAAACAGTTAATTGTACCCAGCATGTATGTAAAATATTACCTGAGTGAGAAAGAGAGAGGGGAAGATGGAGAGAGGGAGAAAAAAGAGGGAGAGAAGAGAATGCCAGCAAAGAAAAGAGGCAGCAAAGAGAAAGAGACAGAGCAACAGTTACCGTCTTCTTTTATCCCTTCCTTGACCGTGTGACTAAAAACCAAATGTGAGACATTCAAACTGACCAATCAGCAGATTCAACTTCACCCACTGGGCAAAAGGTGTGACAATTAGCAAACCCCCGATGTATACACATGCTGGCCTACAGTCCTTGATCGATATAAAAGTGATGTGACATACAGCCAAGTATGGTGACCCATACTCAGAATTCATGCTCTGCATTTAACCCATCCAAAGTGCACACACACAGCAGTGAACACACACCCGGAGCAGTGGGCAGCCATTTAGGCTGCAGTGCCTGGGGAGCAGTTGGGGGTTCGGTGCCTTGCTAAGGGCATCTCAGTCGTGGTATTGCTGGCCCGAGACTCGAACCCACAACCTTAGGGTTAGGAGTCAAACTCTCTTAACCCTTAGGCCATGACTTCCCCAAATCAGCACTTCTATATCAAATATCAGCACTTCTGTGCCTTCAGAAATGCCAAATAGCCATTTTGTTACTCAAGATAGGTTTGGGACAGGAAAACTTTGATAATTTTTGACCCTACAAAGTACCCCCTTGGCACCGTTGGGCATACCTAAAGGAGGCAAAAGGTGACATATAGTCCATAGAAACATGATTTCTGTTGTGTGCAGATGTCATCTTCAGACTTCTGGTCCAGACTTGTTGCAGTTGCAGCTGGTCAGTCTTTGTTCTCCTTTCAGTCCTGTGTGAGAGATCTTCATCAAATGGTGTTGCACCCTTCATAGATATGCAAATCATCCATTGAATACTTCACACCTCCCCAAGAGCAGGCACTGAACATGGTAGAACCCACTTGTCCCTCTTTCTGAGGCAGTACACAGGATGTGAACTTATGCTGCAGGAATCCTGTGATTTCAGAAGAGCATATGGCACAACAAACAGCAAAAGTATACATGGCATTTATCATTGGTCAGAGGTTTGATGTGCTCAGATTGAATTTGTCTCTGACAAAAAGCCCTTAAATCGATGTACTTAAAAAGATGGTCATGGTGAGAACAAAATATGATCTAAAAAGCTCTTACACTGTTTTGGAAACGTTAAAATAAATTGCATTACAACAAAATCAACAATTATTGATTTCAGACCCCCCTTCATTATTAAGAGTGTTAGCAAAATATTCAGTTTAACCAAATACAGAGATTTAAATGTCCTAAAACAATCGTTTCAACTAAAATTGGACAGCATACAAAGAAACAACAATCAAATTAGTTTCAGAAATGTTTCAAAAGTATACATATTTCAACTTAAATTTTTGGACTTGGGGAAGAATGAGAAATACTAATTTACATCTGAAACTTGGTGAGATAAAAAGTGATTAGGTAAACCCAAATAAACCAAAACAAACAATAATTGGATGAAATTCACAATTATAATACAGTCTAGATGTATAGACTTAACATTATATGAGGCAGTATCAGACCGATGTAGATTTGACTCTTGTGTGTGAAGCTCAAATGGTGTTATCGATGTGTCTGTATTTGGCAGAGGCTACGTGTCAGTGTAACCATGCTCCAAACAAAGATGAGGAAGTTTTACAATTGTGATGCAAATTTAGTCCTGTAGTAACAGGGAGCAAGCATGAGAATGTGAGTATGAGGTGTGATCTGGCTCAAAATGCTTCCATACCAATGTGTTTTTTTTTTCTTCTTTTGTTAATGAGCATGATAAAGTGCAAATTTCAGGGTTTATAATTCTATTGTGAGGAATTGTGAATCACACTGTGGCCACATGGCAATTCTATGCTCCTGTACATGGCTTAACTGCAGCTATATGGAAAATAGCAGAGAGGGGTTGGGAATTTTCCGGTTCCGCCTAACGGTTCCGGTTCCGATTGCGGTTCCATTAAAATCATTAAACAACTATCAAAAAAATAGTGGTAAGGAAAAATGAGAAATTTTTATTCTGGAAGTGAACTTATCTTTTAAGTGGCTAAAAGGCAGCCCTTTTGTCATATGTAACCTTTGTCATGTTCTGCATCTCAACTCACAAACATGTTTAAAAATTTGTCAGGCAACAATGAGAGACTTGATCATTAGCTGCAGACCTTTTTCAATTATTTATTTTCTCCATTTGAAAATATTACATTGTCAATTTATTTTGCTTATTGTTAATATTAATATTATTGCTGCAGCTGTTGTAGCTGTTTTTATGATATTACAATGAAATTGAACAAAAACAGAGCAGCTGCCATGTTCAGCAGCATGAATGATCTGGTGGTTCGTTTTGATAGGCTGCACTTCATGACACTGATGGCCACCTGCTCTGTGCGCTGTTGATGGCAAATCTTTCTGCCTGCATTTTCATGTGGGATGAGGGAGATGTGGCCCTTCAGCTTTTGGAGGGAGCTGTACCAATGCAAGGGCAAGCAAAGAATGAAGTCAAGAGGGCACAAACAGAATATGTTCCTCTAATTTTACATGTATATCTTATCTGAACATACCAAGATGTGAATATTTTCATAAGGACTTGAGCTTTCAAGTGAACTTAATTGTCATTCTGCTATGTGTAAAGATAAACAAAGAAACAAAAAAACTGTATCTGGTTCAAGTGGGTGTGAAGACTGCAACTGTGTGTAGAACTTTTGATTGCCTGATGGGACACACTTATAGTGTTGTAAATCTCCAAGTGTTTACAATGCTTTATTTTGTTTTTCAATACTTTTTCAATATAATTTCAATATAATTTTGTTTTTCATCCAGCATGACTGCTGTCAGTATTTGCAAAAAATGTCCTGATATGGCTTCTGGAACTAAGGGGATGAGTGACTTTCATCTATGGCCACATCCTAAAAATGGACTCCACCAAAAAGAAAGATGACTCAGTTGACATTTTGGGTAATTTTGTTTTTTCCATCATAAACAGACAAGTTTTGGACTTTTAATATTAATACTTCTTTTCATCCAAATATGGGTCACAAAGAACCTTGCTGGTGAGGCTGGTGGCACAGCAATATGGGTCACGACATAGGCAGTGAATTTAGGCAGGTCCTTGTGTCCCCCTCATGAAAGCAGAGGGTTCCTCATGTGCTCTAGACTGGTGCAGTGCTCCTCAACAACTACTGCTCTCCCATGGGTTATTGCAGAGCAGCTGCAGTATTTGGTGAATGGGACAAAAAGGTTTTTTTTTTTTTTTTTTTTTTTTTTTTTTTTTTTTGTATCAGTTGCAGTAGGCAGTAGTGTCGATGATTGACCAGGAAGTTGTATGGCCTCTGCCTGATGCTAAATGGGTTCTGGGGAAGCGAGCTCCATGATTTCGAGGGGCTTACCATCCAAGTCCATATCCTAAAACCCCTCATCACTCTCCAGATCACTCTCCAGGCTTTTCATCATGAATCCCATCTGCAATATCAGTATGCGCACTGAAGTCTTCCTCAAGTTTTATTTGTTTGGGAATACAAGTATTCCACACTAGTGAGTTCACCTGTAGACAATCAAAGTGTGATGAGCACATGGGTGAAATGCAGGTGTCACAGCTACTACACAAGTGTCATGTGTGCACAAACATGTTACCTGTGTATTCGCCAGGGCTGATGTAGTCCTCTGCCATATTAAGGCCCATAAATTGCTGGTTCAGGATGTTGGTGTACTGCTGCAGTTGGCCACCGTAGCAGATATCCTTTCTGCTGCCACCTTCAACAGTAGAAACCACACAAGCCTCATTCCATTGTACAAGCCCTTCCAGCAGGTATATCTGAAAGTGAAGGTCACTTGCACTTGTTCCTTAAAGCAGGCAGAAAGAACTTGGCACCATGAACACAAAACTTAAAAATGGTACAAAGCGGTTTAGGTGCAGGTGGAAGGACTCCAAGGACATTGAGCCATGTGCACGGCGATACTGGTGCAGAATTACCCTCTCTTTGGTCACCTGCCCTCTTCCTGTACAGCTGCACACCTGGTGGGTCCTGGATACAGTCAATGTGGCGCTGCTGTGCCCGCCAGATCTCTTTCATCCTGTCCTTGTCAAAGAGCCTGACTCACATTGTGTCCGTTGCCTCCATGAAGTCCTTTAGGAGCTGTTCAGTCAGCTTCTTAGTCTCCTGGGCCGACAGTGCCTTGCCAGCTTTTTAGCAGTGGGTTTGCAGCCACAGGCCTTCTTCAGCCTTTTAACATCACCAGCATCCCACTCGAAGAGGCCGAGAGGCGTCACAAAAATGGGTACAGTGGGCGGCTGTCTGTGCTGACCAAAACTGCGATACGCTTCATGAAATGCCACACATCCAGCCTGACCACCAGCTGGTTTCACTTGGCTAAACATTACTGCCATCTTGCTTTTACCTCCTGCGTAGCTGCAGTCCCACTCCACATAAAGGACTTGCGGAAAAGCTTCTCCAGCTTTGCAGTAGCGATCCACAAGTCCAGAACACATGGGAAGCAGGCCCTTACCTCTTCTGTGAGGACACATGAGGAATTCCATTCCCCACATCCGTCAACTACACAACGGTGCCAGCAGCATCACCAACTAGCTTCTTGGTGACCTAAATTACAAGATGAGAAGTATTATAAAAGAAACAAAACATTTTTGTTTTGCAATGAAAAATAACACTAAATGTAACACTAAATTAAGTGTTACCTTCTTGGCTGAATCCATCTTTAAATTGGAGCCATAGACATAGGTGACCGGGGCCTTTAGTTCAGGAAGGTGTTTCAGTACGTCTTTAGCTTACACTGACAGCAGTCAAGATAGAATACAGGTCCTTCTCAAAAAATTAGCATATTGTGGAAAAGTTCATTATTTTCCATAATGTAATGATAAAAATTAAACTTTCATCTATTTTAGATTCATTGCACACCAACTGTAATATTTCAGGTCTTTTATTGTTTTAATACTGATGATTTTGGCGTACAGCTCATGAAAACCCAAAATTCCTATCTCAAAAAATTAGCATATCATGAAAAGGTTCTCTAAACGAGCTATTAACCTAATAATCTGAATCAACTAATTAACTCTAAACACCTGCAAAAGATTCCTGAGGCTTTTAAAAACTCCCAGCCTGGTTCATTACTTAAAACCGCAATCATGGGTAAGACTGCCGACCTGACTGCTGTCCAGAAGGCCATCATTGACACCCTCAAGCGAGAGGGTAAGACATAGAAAGAAATTTCTGAACGAATAGGCTGTTCCCAGAGTGCTGTATCAAGGCACCTCAGTGGGAAGTCTGTGGGAAGGAAAAAGTGTGGCAAAAACGCCGCACAACGAGAAGAGGTGACCGGACCCTGAGGAAGATTGTGGAGAATGACCGATTCCAGACCTTGGGGGACCTGTGGAAGCAGTGGACTGAGTCTGGAGTAGAAACATCCAGAGCCACCGTGCACAGGCGTGTGCTTTTGAACCAGAAACAGCGGCAGAAGCGCCTGACCTGGGCTACAGAGAAGCAGCACTGGACTGTTTGCTCAGTGGTCCAAAGTACTTTTTTCGGATGAAAGCTAATTTTGCATGTCATTCGGAAATCAAGGTGCCAGAGTCTGGAGGAAGACTGGGGAGAAGAAAATGCCAAAATGCCTTAAGTACAGTGTCAAGTACCCACAGTCAGTGATGGTCTGGGGTGCCATGTCAGCTGCTGGTGTTGGTCCACTGTGTTTTATCAAGGGCAGGGTCAATGCAGCTAGCTATCAGGAGATTTTGGAGCACTTCATGCTTCCATCTGCTGAAAAGCTTTATGGAGATGAAGATTTCGTTTTTCAGCACGACCTGGCACCTGCTCACAGTGCCAAAACCACTGGTAAATGGTTTACTGACCATGGTATTTAGGTTAGGTTAGGTATACTTTACTGTCCCAATGGGAAATTTGTTTTAGGCTCACGAATACAACCACTGCATTGACAAAAAATATAAAACAAACACATAACATAATAATAGAGAAGAAAAGTACACAATTAGAAGAAGAAAAAAAAAAATAAACTTACACAAATATTAAACTTAGAATAATAATTTCTACTTGATATTATTTAATAACTTAACAGCTGAAGGAATGAATGAGTTCTTGAAACGGTTTAATCTACAGCTAGGCATTCGTAATCTTCTCCCCGATGGCAACAATTCAAACTCAGAATACAAGGTATGTGTTGTATCATCCAGAATCTTGTTTGCCTCCCTCAGTATAGATCTTTCATATAGGGTCTGGAGATAAAAAGGTTGTGTTCTGCCCATGATCTTCATGGCCGTTTTAATAAGATGTCCAAGCCTAGATTTCAGATGTACTGATAAATTACCATACCAAAGATGTATTCCGTATCTGATCACATTCTCCAATACAGCCTGGTAAAACATCATCATAATCTTACTACTGACACCGTAAAATCTGAGCCTTCTCAAAAAATACATTCTTTGTTGTAGCCGAGTGCACAAAGTATCTATATGAATCTGCCATGTTAGAGAACAATCATTGTAAACACCAAGATATTTTTAGGAGGACACTTGTGTGACAGGAACATCATGAATATATATAGGGCTATGGTTTCCGATTGACTTTGGATCAAATATCATCTCTTCAGTTTTCTTCACATTTACAATCAGGTGATTGGCATCACACCACTCTATGAACTGATTAATCTCAGAGCAGTAAGACGAAATGTCTTGATCTTTATATAATAAGCTCAGAATCGCAGTATCATCACTAAATTTCACAATATAGTTATTACTATTATTCCTCACACAACTGTTTGTGTACAGTGTGAAGAGAACTGGGGAGCTGACACACCCTTGCGGGGCTCCTGTACTAATATCCTGAGGGTCGGAAATCTTCTTGTTAACCTTAACCTGTTGTGTTCTATTCGTTAGAAAATAAAAATACCATTTAATAATAAAAGGATTTACATCCATCTCTTTTAATTTCTCCAATAATAAATAGGGTTGCAAAGTATTAAAAGCTGAACTAAAATCGATAAAAAGTAGGCGTGCGTATGCCTTTGGGTGGTCCAGATGTTTAGATACTAGATGGGTGATACTTCCTACTGCATCATCCGTACTCCTGCCCTGTCTGTATGCAAACTGCCACGGATCTAGTTTAGATATTACTTCACTTTTCAATATTGACACAATGTACTTCTCAAAACATTTCATTATTATTGATGTCAATGCTACAGGTCTAAAATCATTATTCTCGGACGGGTGTGGTTTTTTCGGAATAGGAGTGTTGTTGGTTTTTTTTTGGTTTGCAGTTGCTATGTTTGTGTCCAATGAACGCTGAAAGAGTGTACACCACACTGGATTAAGTTCTGCAGCACAGGTTTTCAAAAGCTGGGCGGAGATCCCATCAGGTCCCTTAGATTTCCTTGTGCATAACTGATGAAATAGCAGTTGCACCTTAGAACTGTCTACCTGTAATCTGCTGCCCATAACATCCATCAGAGAACCAATAACAGATCTGCATTTATCAGAAAAATCATGAGTTTGAAACCGCAGGTAAAATTTATTAAGTTCATTAGCTTTCTGTAAATCATCACTCGTACTAATAAATGGTCTATTTGATTCCATATTAGTAACAGCCTTCATTGTGTTCCACATTTTTTTCGAATTTGAAGTGGAAAACTGACCCTCAATAAGGTCTTTCTGTCGTCCCCTTGCTTCTTTTAACTGATGATTAAGCTCTTTTTGTATTATTTTCAACCCAGCAAGCCTTTTTCCTGTTAATGCAATTCTTAATTTCTTTAGTTATATAGGGTTTGTTGTTTGGATATATAATAACATTCTTTTTAGGAAGTACATTGTCCACACAAAAATTAATATAATCCGTTATTGTCTCAGTAGTTGTGTCAATGTCCGGATCATAAAAAACATTCCAATCTGTACAGAGTAAACAACCTTTAAGTCTCTCTGTGGCGTCGTCCGACCATACAGTTACTTCCCTCATACATGGTTTACTGCGCTTGAGCATAGTCCTGTATGTAGGAATTAGATGGATAGTGTTGTGGTCGGAGTTAGCCAGCGGTGGTTTCACTCTGGCCTCATAAGCCTTTTTAATGCTACCATAGCACTTGTCTAGAGTTCTGTCCTTTCTTGTCCCACATTTGATATATTGTTCGAAACCAGGCAAAAACAGTTCAAGCTTGCACTGATTAAAATCACCTAAAATGAATACTGGAGCCTCTGGAGAGCACTGTAGTTGTTGGTGAACACAGTCCGCTATACATTCTGCTGCTCTTGCTGGATTTCCACTAGGAGGGACATAAACCGCACAAACAACGACGCTACCAAACTCCCTCGGTAAATAAAAAGGTCTCATTTTCAAGCACAGAACCTCAGCATCCGGGCAGCAGATTATGTCTTTAATAGTGTACTGTTTGCACCAAGCGTTACTCACATACACCGCCAGACCGCCGCCTCTGATTTTCCCTGACTGTGCACTCCTGTCCGCCCGCACCAGCGAGAATCCTTCCAACCCCAGAGCAGCGTCCGGGACATCGCTTTGGAGTTAGCTCGAAGTTCCTCCATTTTACCGTGCAATGATCTAGCGTTGCACAGTATCATCGCTGGTAAGGGTGGTCTGTTTCCTCGTCGTCGAAGACGTTGCCGTATTCCGCCTCGTTGGCCCCGTCTCCTATGCCTTCTATGCCTTCTATTGCGTTCAGATGACGGCCTCACGCAAACAGGCAGATTCAAGGGAGGTGGCCCGTCATGGTGAAGGGCAAGCAGTGCGTCTCTGGTGTAGCTGATTGGCGTCCATGTTGACACACCTGTATGCAGTGTTTGGCACCGTGCCAGATATCCCAGTACAGCAACTACTAGACACAGCTGAATGAACATAGTCGTACTTGTATCGGCGTCACAAAAAAAATAAATTAAATAAATAAAAACATAAAAAACTGTGCTCTTCCTGTGCTCAATTGGCCTGCCAAATCTCCTGACCTGAACCCCATAGAGAATCTGTGGGATATTGTGAAGAGAAAGTTGAGAGACGCAAGACCCAACACTCTGGATGTGCTTAAGGCCGCTATCGAAGCATCCTGGGCCTCCATAACACCTCAGCAGTGCCACAGGCTGATTGCCTCCATGCCACGCCGCACTGAAGCAGTCATTTCTGCAAAAGGATTCCCGACCAAGTATTGAGTGCATAACTGAACATAATTATTTGAAGGTTGACTTCTTATGTATTAAAAACACTTTTCTTTTATTGGTCGGATGAAATATGCTAATTTTGAGATAGGAATTTTGGGTTTTCATGAGCTGTATGCCAAAATCATCAGTATTAAAACAATAAAAGACCTGAAATATTTCAGTTGGTGTGCAATGAATCTAAAATATATGAAAGTTTAATTTTTATCATTACATTATGGAAAATAATGAACTTTTTCACAATATGCTAATTTTTTGAGAAGGACTTGTAGGTACAAGCACCATCTGTGGGGCAAAAAAGACTGCTGAGATCAGTGTTCTGGGTCACAAAATTCCTCAGCACAGACAGGTGCATTGATGACTGGCCCAGGAAATGTTCTTTATGCCTGAGGCACAGGTGCCTGTACAGAGCTGTGGCACTGTTCCCCAGCGTGCGCCCCTGCATCAGTCTTACAACCTCCCTATCACAGGACAACCTATAGATAATAAAGACCTTAGCACAATGTCAGACCATTAAGTGTGTGCGCATTATGTTAACGGTCTTAAAAATACCTTATACCTGTAGGTTAGGACTTGTAGCGTGAACCAGACAAATTAAAGATTCGATCGGGAGCCTGGTTGAAACATGAGCCGAATTCCACAGAAAGGCAGGAGTGTTGTAAATCAACTCCTAGCACCACAGTTTGATAACCAACCAACTCTTTCACAGAACAGCTTTCAACATTAACACCATTAGAACAATTATTGTCAATTTCAATTCGAAGAAGAGATTGTCTAATTTGGGGCAAGTAATCGAAGAAATGGACAGTTTGACCCTCACATGTAAAGCCATGAGAGTAAACAAGATCGTTGGATTGACTTCCCCACCACCTAGCAAAACCAGACTGAAATTCCTAAGGAGACCTGTTAACCCCTCTGGTCTTCACAGGACATATCCTTTCTCCCCAGAATGGCACAGAGAATGCCTTCCAATGCATATATGCACCAAAATGAACTCAAAAAAGACTTCTAAATGGATATCAGTCCATTGCTCAACTCCATATCATACATGAACCCACACATTTGATTATAATGTTTCTGATCACTTATTGTGTATGTCTTTTTAAATAACTCTTGAATAGCTTAAGGGATCATATTCATGTTTAGTATGTGTGTGTTCGAATCTTCTTGCTTGAAACGTTTCTGACCATCAGTTATTTATCAAATGTATCATATTCTTGTTATAGGAATCATGTCCAAATTATACCCTGCAAGAGCGGGAAAATTCGGACCTCGTGCTTGATAAGATAACATATGATTTATGAATGGGTGGGACAAACAATGCAACACACCGAGAAAAGACAATATCCAATTGGTCAAGACAACATTTGAGGTGTGGCCAAAAGGCCAGTTTAAATACTCAGGACACCATCAAATTTTGCTTTTAGCTTTGAGCTTTCATTTAGCTTTTGCTATCAGTCATGCCGGCTTTTAGCTTTTGCTTTTAGCTTTGCTTGTAGTTTAAGCTTTTAGTCATGCTTTTTAGCTTTTAGCTGTGAGCTTGCGTTTAGCTTTTGCTATCAGTCATGCCGGCTTTTAGCCTGCTTTTAGTCATGCTTTGTCATCACTTTTAGCGTTCTTCGAGCGCTGTTCCAGCGTGCTTCGGCCTGCACACCTGCTGCTACTTAGACACGATGAGAAGAAACACCACCTAGTCTCGTCAAACTTTACTTCTATTCTTTTACTTTAGTTTCTTTTCTTTTCCATTTGAGAGTTCGTGTTCTGAGTTAAGTTTTGTAATGCCGTGTCTCCGAGTCTGACCTCGCGTGCCCGTCTGAAACTACAACCAGCCCACAACGCCCAACCACGGGCTTCCCAAGACGTCACTTCAACGACTACTGAACTTCCAGCCAATCAGCAACTTCGGGAAACCCCCTTTTCAGCGACAACAAAGGGAACCCCGTTAAACAGGCAACGCAAGTAACCTCCAGACTCACATCTGTACTGGTGTTATCTAATATAATTTTAACCTCATTGAGGAACTCAGTGCGAGGGTTAATTAAGTGATTAATGGTTGTTCATGTCTATGCAATTTCACGTATTGCTGTAAACTTGGGATTTCACATTTTCATTCTTTTAAACTCATTCTTTCCTAACGTTCTATCCTCCTGCAACTTGTGTGAATGTGTGAGTGCGTGTGCTTATGTGTTAGATTAGTTTATATGTCTTAGATTTATCTAATAAAGCCTTATTTATATTGAAAAGAGAAGTATCTTGTGTTTTGTGCTTACAAGTTAATGTCTTAAACTGCCGATCTTGTTACTGTGCTTATTAATAGTGTTGTCCCTATACTTTGGATATTAATATCCAGCGCAGATTTGATGTTATACGGCTCGTTCAGTGAATCGCTGGCCGTTTCATTGATCAGCCGTGAAACAGTGATTCTGTTCAAATTCCCTTTAAAATCTTAAATGATTCCCTTTGAGCTAAGTTTCCCTTACAGTATTATGGTGGAGAATGTTCGGGCAGTTTAATCTAAATTGTGAGCATAAACCAAGTTATTTAATCTTTTCTTTTGCTGCGGATGAAAGATGAGAAGCTGAGTCGAGACGTGTGTGTGTGTGATCCGTGACGTAAGCAGCGCGCGACCGCTTGAATAGAATGAACGCAGAGGAGGCTGTAACTCAAGTCCGCCTCTCCATTGTTAAACGGCAGTAAGTGAACTTAAAGTTATCGTCTGAGATCGTACAATAAGGTAGAAATTGAGCGTGTTCCTCATTTTTGTAATGCATTGTTTATAGCTAAGTTGATTTCACTGCATTCTCCAGTGCCTCTCAAAAGATATACTCCCGGCAGGGAATCTCAGTCACCGTTCGCTGAACGGAGCTAAACTGCTGTAACGTTAATTCAAAGGGAAATAAATCGGTGAATAAAGAATAGTTTTGAGCGTGTTCCTCAATCTATTTATCAAAACCTCGTTATTCATAGTTTGATTGCCAGTGCGTGTTCCACTGCTGAATCAAATGCTATTCGACTCCCTGGGTTAATATTAGAGAATAATGTTTCCCTGTTCACAAGGTGAATGCAATCTCGCTTAACACTGCGTTTGTCCGAGTGTGATGGGAGTGTTTTAAAAGCTTGATCAAATAAATTTTAAGTTTGTCCCAACAGCGAAGAAAACCTGTTGTGTTTGTGTGTCCAGAGAAACTGGCACGGAGGATCAGATCCGCCGAGATCGCCCTCACTTTTCCCTTAACTACAGCACGAAGCTGCTATTTGAATTAAGTTAAATTTAACTCTATACGAACTGAGAGTTTAAGTGCCACATCGCAGAACCATCTAAACGCGGTGTTGTTATTTGTACAGTGTTGAAATGCGCCGACATTTCATGTAACATGCTTAACTGTACTTGCAATGCAATGATTCATGTGCTAGTCCACTAGAGTTTGTTTTGGTTGCCACAGTTACGACCGTGACACGGAAGTCTTAACCTACTTCCGGGGCAACTTTGAACTGCGCACGCGCAGCGCATCGACGCTAGTGTAAACAAACTCCACGGTGTTGCTAAGCTAACGAAACAGTTGTATTTACATTGAAATCTATGCTAAAGCCACTAGCCTCAAAGGTTAGCGTTAGCATTAACATCCAGTGGTTGAATTGTGTCTGTGTGGGCAACGCTGAAGTGATTTAACCCTTTAAACATCTCAACTAACACTTGTTGGTCTCTTTCTCTCTCTTATTTCTCTTTTCTCACGATACCATTTATTGGCATTTTACTAGAAAGGGAAATACTGACTCACAATTATTAATTCTCAAATTCAAATTTAATTAAAACATTAAATTGATTTTGAATCATTCAGATTTCCCTCTTAGATCATTTCATATGATCATTACTTCTGGTATTCTTTTTGGGCTTAATTATTTTAGGTACGAACAACACTTGAACTTTGAAAGTTTAAACTTATTCTACCTAATTTATTTATTACCCATCTGAATATATTCTATTCAGACCTGTACTTATTTTATTGCGTTTAACCCTTCTTGCTTCCTGTTTTGGTTATACACTTAACCACTATTGTTTTATTTATAGATTTTCTCCTTTATTTAATTTAATTTTTGCCCATTTATTACTTTTTAATTTCTGTGTATCCTAACTTGGGAACGACACACCTGAGCCCTAAAAGGAGACATTGTTATCCCTCACTACGAGTTCAAATAAATTAGAAAGACAACTCTCTTTCACTTAAAGTTTATTTTGTTGATTAGTTGTGCAGCAACTAAAACAACGCTCTCCTCGTAGTTGAGATAACCTCTACTGAGACTTACCATTTCCGTCCTCTCTCTCCTTTCCTTTCCTCTTCACTTTTAACATTTGTAGGGACATGTAAGAACCATCAATCAATTCTAAGTGAATGAAATACACAATCGTGTCAAAGAAGACGAATCACCCTTATGAATTTGATTGTAATCAAGCCCTCCTTTGTTCTTCCTAACCTCCCTACATTTGGAAACGCAATCAAAGTTTTAGCATCTCATCCAACGCTGAGATCAATTAAATAGAGATACATGTTGAACAACTATCCCTTCGCAGCCTCCCTGGTGAGCGGTCCAACTGTAAGGTGTACGGTGTCAATCCTGTCAGACTAAGGAAAGAGATATCAGCATTATTATTGTATTCTTTTGTCCAAAACAAGAGATTTAATAATATTGTTTAACCTTCTTGATAACATTTAATTTGGAAAATTATTTTTCCTCATTTGAAAATCAAAAATTGTTGCTTGTCATTTGAATTTGTTTTTCACCTCTTTCTCTCTTTCCCTCTTCCTCATTAGAGTGACAAAGTCTTCGCATCTCTAGTCTACTTAGACGCCCTGAGACCAACACAGTCATCACCACTCTTCACTAGTGGTTCACAATCACTGACACAACACTTAGTTGTCCCCACCACACATAGGCTTTTACTCCACACAGATCTGTGTCAGTCTCTCTTCTCCCCAGCGTGCCAACATGCCGCAGACTGCAGACCCCATCACCCATGGGGAAGATGTGAACAATTGGCTGAGAGGCATGACAGACAGCCTCACCCCCAAGACATTTGAACTGTTATTATTTTTAATTATAATCCTAATCATGAGAAGATTCCTGACACAAGATTCAAGCCAGAACAACAACCACGAGGAGCTAGTCAAGATCACCAGCACCCTAAGCTATGCCTTCACAACCCAGCTGAAACTGAGCGACAAGCACATCACCCACCTTCAAGAGGAGCTGACATATGCTCAACATTGCATAGACAAGCTGGAAGTGAACGTTCAAGATCAACTCAAAGCACCCAACGAGAGGGAGCAGGAAACAACGGAACAAGTTAAGAAGCTCCAAGCAGCCCTGGCAGCAGCTCAGCTCGAACAGCAACATGCAACAGCTGCCCAGAGAGACCTGGTAAACAGACTCCAGTATGCCGAACAGCTACTAGAGAAAGCCAAGAATGACATCAGAGACAAGAATTCTGAAATCAGTGCTTTGAAAGACCACCTTCAAAGGTACAGAACTGAAATGGACAATCTGACCCAACAACTAGACGATACCAACGATGAGCTCTACATGGTCAGAAAAGAACTCCAATATGCTTACAAGCAGAAACAAGAGCCAAGGAAAGAGAAACATCTCTTAGCCTCATCACTGCTGAGCAAAGCAGAGTCCCACGTCCAAGAAATGGCATATGATGAAAGGAGCGAAGGGCCACAACCCAAAACCTCACCTGCCTTCGCCACACAACCCTTTCCTGCCAACGAAAGAAAACCTCCCGTCCAAGACCTTGGAGCTGCACACGGGATGACCATCAAAGACCTCAACAAGCTGTCTGAAAACCTCAGCATGTTCAACTCGAACTCCACAGAGGGCCACGACATCCAGGCTTACCTGCAAGATATCGAATTTCATCTGGAAATGAGACCTCATGTGACTGACAGAGACAGGTTATACATCCTTAGAGCCACGTCCAGTCCCGAGGTACGAAACTTCCTAGATCGACAGCCCAGTCAAACAAAGTCAAACTACCAGCGACTTCGTGAGGTCCTGATTAAAGAGTTTACAGACCCAGAGTCTGAACATGGACTGTTGACTGCCTTGGAAACCAAACAAGGTCGACAAGAGACTCCACAAGCTTACTACAACCGACTCCGACAAGCCTACTTTGGTGCACACAACAAGCCTGACCTTGAAGAGGATGTGAACTTCAAAAGCCTCTTCCTAAAGAATCTGCACCCTGGAGTCAGCCACCATCTAGGTGTCATGGCCTGTCCACACTCCATGACCATCCAACAGTTGCGTGACCTAACACAGAAGGCCTATAACAAGCAAAAGATGGCCTCAAAGAAAGGTAACAAAACATCCACAATCTTGAACTCTGTCAACAAAGACTCAAGCCTTGCACTGGACGACACCCAGTGGCATCACAACACCAGAGTCTTACATCAAGAGCACAGAGAACGTGACACCCATGTCCACAACCGCTTTCAGCCCAACCGCTGGAAAATTCCATGGGACCAGCCACGCTTCTCAAGAAACCAAAAGGATAAGAACAACTGGAAACCTAACCAGACATCCAAAGATAATCACCTGACTCATCCAAGAGCAAGTCATGTGGGTAAGCGACAACGAAACCCACCTCAGCACCACTCAGACATGCACAGTGCTGAGTATTCACAAGAACATGAAAGCTTAACCGTCAGAAGACATGGAACAAGTCATGAGACAACTGAAAGAGTTCCTTCAAGACCAGTTTCACACTTATGACCACAAAGTTGAGTCATGCTTGCTGTGACCAGCGACAGAACGGAAGGGCCGGTGATCACCTGGTACACCACATCAGAGATGACAAGCACCTGTTCAACAACCACCCGGAACGAGCAAGTCTTTCACGGCCAACCGTTGATGAAAAATCTGAGGTACTAAAGAACATCACCTCAGTCTCCCAACGCTCACTAACAAACTGTCAAATGAACTCCAACTCCAAGAACCATATTCCTGTCTGTGCAACAGCGACCACCAGAGCACAGAAGGTCAGAAAGTCTGCCACAGCCAGAAGGCATCACAAGAAGAGTGCAACATAGGAGATAAAGTTTTGCAACCCAGCTTCACACAGCCATGCCAAACTACCTCCGACTGTCTGCCAAAGAACTTCCTGCCTTGCTGGACTGACCCCCATTAGACCATGGACATGCCCTCATCCAAGCCAAGGATGCAGAGAGCCAGTCTTCAGTGACATACAAGCAAAGGGGGGAGACAACACAGACTGAAACAGATCTGACCACACACACACTACACCTTTAACACACACAACATTACCTACACCCAGAGGTAACCACATCTACTGATAACACATTCAACAAACATATTCTTCCCACAGGTAGAATGTCCAAATTTTAGTGTAACAAAGTTACATATAACCTCCATGAAGAAACATGCAGCCATCCTCACAATAGGTTATAACATCTGACACTAAGTTAAGGTGCATGACACACTAGCTGCACATGACATCCTAGCTCAACAGCAGTTGTAAACCATGCTAGGAAAACCCACAGCAGGTTTGTTTTGTTTGTTTTGTTTTGTTCTTCTCTTACCTATCCTTCTCCTTCCCCTCTTTCCTGAGTAGGTGAAACACCTAGACACCCTGCAAGGGTTGAAGGTCTGATATTAGGATTGACTCACACCTAATATCCGCCAGCCACTCTAAACTGAATGGAAGCCAGAGAGCTCCATGCACGATAGGTCAACTCATTTCATTGCAAATGATGTTACTAGAAAATTAAGGGTAAATGTTTAAATTAAGACAACCTAGAAGAACCAAACAAAGTTAACCACAAATTTGATTGGCGAATCAAAATAAAACAATGATTTCCAAAATGATCTAAACTATCCTCAATGTACTAAACTACATTGACTAATTGAACTTAACCACGTGTACCTAAATAACCTGATGCCTGCACCAGTACAGTAACTGTCATGGAGGTGTTTTCTTGTTGTTTGCTGTGTTTGTCTGCTTCTTCTGCCTTTGTTTCTCCAGCGATCGACGATGTCTTCAGCTAAACACCTCGCCGATCGAAGGGGGGATATGTAGCGTGAACCAGACAAATTAAAGATTCGATCGGGAGCCTGGTTGAAACATGAGCCGAATTCCACAGAAAGGCAGGATGTTGTAAATCAACTCCTAGCACCACAGTTTGATAACCAACCAACTCTTTCACAGAACAGCTTTCAACATTAACACCATTAGAACAATTATTGACAATTTCAATTCGAAGAAGAGATTGTCTAATTTGGGGCAAGTAATCGAAGAAATGGACAGTCTGACCCTCACATGTAAAGCCATGAGAGTAAACAAGATCGTTGGATTGACTTCCCCCCCACCTAGCAAAACCAGACTGAAATTCCTAAGGAGACCTGTTAACCCCTCTGGTCTTCACAGGACATATCCTTTCTCCCAAGAATGGCACAGAGAATGCCTTCCAATGCATATATGCACCAAAATGAACTCAAAAAAGACTTCTAAATGGATATCAGTCCATTGCTCAACTCCATATCATACATGAACCCACACATTTGATTATAATGTTTCTAATCACTTATTGTGTATGTCTTTTTAAATAACTCTTGAATAGCTTAAGGGATCATATTCATGTTTAGTATGTGTGTGTTCGAATCTTCTTGCTTGAAACGTTTCTGACCATCAGTTATTTATCAGATGTATCATATTCTTGTTATAGGAATCATGTCCAAATTATACCCTGCAAGAGCGGGAAAATTCGGACCTCGTGCTTGATAAGATAACATATGATTTATGAATGGGTGGGACAAACAATGCAACACACCGAGAAAAGACAATATCCAATTGGTCAAGACAACATTTGAGGTGTGGCCAAAAGGCCAGTTTTAAATACTCAGGACACCATCAAATTTTGCTTTTAGCTTTGAGCTTTCATTTAGCTTTTGCTATCAGTCATGCCGGCTTTTAGCTTTTGCTTTTAGCTTTGCTTGTAGTTTAAGCTTTTAGTCATGCTTTTTAGCTGTGAGCTTGCGTTTAGCTTTTGCTATCAGTCATGCCGGCTTTTAGCCTGCTTTTAGTCATGCTTTGTCATCACTTTTAGCGTTCTTCGAGTGCTGTTCCAGCGTGCTTCGGCCTGCACGCCTGCTGCTACTTAGCCACGATGAGAAGAAACACCACCTAGTCTCGTCAAACTTTAATTCTATTCTTTTAATTTAGTTTCTTTTCTTTTCCGTTTGAGAGTTCGTGTTCTGAGTTAAGTTTTGTAACGCTGTGTCTCCGAGTCTGACCTCGCGTGCCCGTCTGAAACTACAACCAGCCCACAACTCTGCATCTTCAGCCAACGCCCAACCACGGGCTTCCCAAGACGTCACTTCAACGACTACTGAACTTCCAGCCAATCAGCAACTTCGGGAAACCCCCTTTTCAGCGACAACAAAGGGAACCCCGTTAAACAGGCAACGCAAGTAACCTCCAGACTCACATCTGTACTGGTGTTATCTAATATAATTTTAGGCCTCATTGAGGAACTCAGTGCGAGGGTTAATTAAGTGATTAATGGTTGTTCATGTCTATGCAATTTCACGTATTGCTGTAAACTTGGGATTTCACATTTTCATTCTCTTAAACTCATTCTTTCCTAACGTTCTATCCTCCTGCAACTTGTGTGAATGTGTGAGTGCGTGTGCTTATGTGTTAGATTAGTTTATATGTCTTAGATTTATCTAATAAAGCCTTATTTATATTGAAAAGAGAAGTATCTTGTGTTTTGTGCTTACAAGTTAATGTCTTAAACTGCCGATCTTGTTACTGTGCTAATTAATAGTGTTGTCACTATACTTTGGATATTAATATCCAGCGCAGATTTGATGTTATTGGGCTCGTTCAGTGAATCGCTGGCCGTTTCATTGATCAGCCGTGAAACAGTGATTCTGTTCAAATTCCCTTTAAAATCTTAAATGATTCCCTTTGAGCTAAATTGACCTGTTTCCCTTACAGACTGCAGGAAATTGTTCACAGTGGCTGGGATCCTACTGGTCCAGGATGTCTTGTGACCAGGCTGCCAGCTTCTTTTTACAGGACCGGCATTCAGTCGCCATAAAGTACCACCCATTTAGGTCCAAGACCCTACGGACAGTCTTTTACATGCTGGAAGCTGTTAGCTGGATCCCATGGTGATGACATTTAGGCTGGGACCATAGCAGCTTGTATGCCCACATGCGGAAGGGAACCCAGAGGAACAGCCTGCTGTGAAAGAAGGCCGTTCTTCCCTTACTAATAACAAACCAATTGAATTGCGCTGATTCCCAGTTTAATTTAAATGTTATTTATTCTGCCAATGAGATTCGTTTTAACATTCAATGAAATTGGCCAGACATCTTCATTGGTCCTTTGAAAGTGACGTCATGTCGCATCAATTACCACAATGCACAGCACCTTGACCTGAGAGAAATTAAAACAATATGTGGAAGAAAATGAAGGAGCATGATTCAGCTGTGAATACAGTCCAAAATCATCTACAGGATCAAGAGCACCCCGTGGCTTTACCTTAGCAAATTATTTTCTTGTAGTGATATTAGCAAGGATTCATACAAGATGAAATGTATCTTTATCTCCCACTCACCAAGGAAATGTCTGCCTTCAAAAATTCGCCATCAAACGTAAAGAAGCTTATTGAGGTAAGTTAGTTTTTTGTTTTACTGCAAATTTTTATTTTTTGCGCATTTTGACCTTGACTGGCAAGCCGCTTTTCTGTGTATTAGGCCTATGTTCGCTAATGCATACAGTTGACTATATAAGGCTTACATAATAAAATGTTAGGAATACATAATTTATAACTTAATGCATAACTAAATTATTTGCTATGGTAATTGTCTGCCATTTGTGGCAGTTGTTGAGGGGGGAGGAAACTTTGGCGCTTATAACATTAGCTGTATTGCTTTTGAATCAACATTATTGTCCCACGATCTCATTGTGGTTTAATTCATGCACAAGAAAAGATATCCATGAATTAAAGTGTTTAACATGTTAAAGTGTGCAATTGGCTGCAAATGGCTCCGTTTTTAATAATGCTTTAATCAGAGAGTGCAAAAGTGTAATTAAGTTACATTTATATTGCTACCCATTATAAAGACATTTTTATAAATGTTTATTTATTTGTTATTGTTTTTTTTCTTTGTTTTGTTTTACAGAGAATGCACCCAAGTTACCCCAAAAACTACTTTAAATTGACAGCACAGAAGAGAAAGATCAGGACCTTCAGCCGTGCTTCCAGCAGTAAGCAAGTAAAAGTACTGAGTATCAGATCAGTGCATCTGTAATTGCAACCACAGTAGATTGTTGAACTGCACATAGAAAATCATTCATTGGTGTAACTACTTATTGGATCAATCCTGAAAGTCTTGCAACATATTCTGCTGCACTTGCCTGCAAAAGGTTAAAGGGCTCTCATACTATATATAAGTATGAGAGCCCTTTAACTTTTTGCAGGCAAGTGCAGCAGAATATGTTGCAAGACTGAGGTACTGGCTAGTGCTTTAAATGATATCCACAGACAAGATTGTCTGCACAACCACAGTCAGTGGTTCCATCTTCTGAAGGCTCAGAGTTTTAGGAGCAGAAAACAATGAATTCAAAACTGAAGCAGGCAAGTGTGAAAGTGATGACAACACTGATTCTGAAGGCTGTGGTGAGGGAAGTGATGATGTGGAATCCCAAGATGCTTCTCTACTTCTGGACCAAGGTGATGGCTTTGAATTCCGGCTACTAAAACATCCAAAGTGTGCCTGCCACATACTTAACCTAGTCTCAGGTGTTGATGCCCAAAGAGCTCTCTCAAATGAACACTACAAGAAACTCTACAGATCTGACTTTAGCAAGTGCCAAGTTTTATGGAATTAAAGCAGCCGATTGGCTCTAGCAGCTGAAGCTGTTGAAGCAGAATGCAGGCTTCATCTTTTAAGGCCAAACCAAACGCAGTTGAATTCAACTTTTATGGCTGTTGACAGAATCCTCCAAATATGCAAAGAAGCAGGAGAAGGTGCACTTAGGAATATATGCACCTCTCTTGAGGTTCCAGTGTAAGTGTTTTTACACTCTATTGTTGTAAACAACTTTGCTTTGTGGTTGATGTATACTCTTTGATCATTCCAGTTTCTCCTGTAGGTTTAATCCAGCAGAAATGCTGTTCTTGATAGAGTGGGCCAGCACAATGCATCCAGTTGCAAAAGTACTGAACATCTTGCAAGTGGAAACAAATACACAGCTGGGGTGGCTGATGCCAAGTGTTCATCAGTTAAGCTTGAAACTTCAGTGATTCAACCATTCTCTCAGGTACTGTGGACCACTTGTGGATGCCCTTCAACAAGGAATCCAAACACAATTCGAACATATGTTTGAAGATGCTGAGGTCAACGGAAATAAGCACAGTTAGAAAAGGTAAAAATGTGGGAGAGTGTTGCTATTAAGTGACTTTATTGTATTGCAATAGGTAGCACTTTAATATTAACCTTGAATCAAGACTGGTTAGCACATAATTAATAATTAAAATGGTTTAATAACAATATTTTGCTATGGTTACACTTGAATTGATTACAAAATAGATGAAGGATGGTAAAACATAAACAGTTAATTGTATCCAGCATGTATGTAAAATATTACCTGAGAGAGAAAGAGAGAGGGGAAGATAGAGAGAGGGAGAAAAAAAGAGGGAGAGAGGGCAGAGCCCTGAGAAGAAAAGAGGCAGCAAAGAGACGGAGCAACAGTTACAACAGTCTTTTTTCCCTTCCTTGACCATGTGATTAAAAATCAAATGTGAAACATTCAAACTGACCAAATAGCAGATTCAACTTCGCCCACTGGGCAAAAGATGTGACAATTAGCAGACCCCCGATATATACACATGTTGGCCTACAGGCCTTGATCGATATGAAAGTGACGTGACATACAGCCAAGGATGGTGACCCATACTCAGAATTCATGCTCTGCATTTAACCCATCCAAAGTGCACACACACAGCAGTAAACACACACACCGTGGACACACACCTGGAGCAGTGGGCAGTCATTTATGCTGCAGCGCCCGGGGAGCAGTTGGGGGTTCGGTGCCTTGCTCAAGGGCACCTCAGTCGTGGTATTGCTGGCCCGAGACTCGAACCCACAACCTTAGGGTTAGGAGTCAAACTCTCTTAACCATTAGGATAGACTTCCCCAGATCAGCATTTCTATATCAAATATCAGCACTTCTGTGCCTTCAGAAATGCCAAATGGCCCTTTTGTTACTCAAGATAGGTTTGGGACAGAAAAACTTTGATAATTTTTGACCCTACAAAGTCCCCCCTTGGCACCGTTGGGCATACCTAAAGGAGGCAAAAGGTGACATAGTCCATAGAAACATGATTTCTGTTGTGTGCAGATATCATCTTCAGACTTCTGGTCCAGACTTGTTGCAGTTGCAGCTGGTCAGTCTTTGTTCTCCTTTCAGTCCTGTGTGAGAGATCTTCATCAAATGGTGTTGCACCCTTCATAGATATGCAAATCGTCCATTGAATACTTCACACCTCCCCAAGAGCAGGCACTGAACAAGCTAGAACCCACTTGTCCCTCTTTCTGAGGCAGTACACAGGATGTGAACTTATGCTGCAGGAATCCTGTAATTTCAGAAGAGCATATGGCACAACAAACAGCAAAAGTATACATGGCATTTATCATTGGTCAGAGGTTTGATGTGGTCAGATTGAATTTGTCTCTGACAAAAAGCCCTTAAATCGATGTACTTAAAAAGATGGTCAAGGTGAGAACAAAATATGATCTAAAAAGCTCTTACACTGTTTTGGAAACATTAAAATAAATTGCATTGCCACAAAAGCAACAATTATTGATCTCAAACCCCCCTTCATCAATAAGAGTGTTAGCAAAATATTCAGTATAATCAAATACAGAGATTTAAATGTCCTAAAACAATCGTTTCAACTAAAATTGGACCACATACAAAGAAACAACAATCAAATTAAGTTTGAGAAATGTTTCAAAAGTATACATATTTCAACTTAAATTTTTGTACTTGGGGAAGAATGAGAAATACTAATTTACATCTGAAACTTGGTGAGATAAAAACTAAGTGATTAGGTAAACCCAAAGAAACCAAAACAAACAATAATTGGATGAAATTCACAATTATAATACAGTCTAGATGTATAGACTTAACATTATATGAGGCAGTATCAGACCGATGTAGATTTGACTCTTGTGTGTGAAGCTCAAATGTGGTTATTATCGCGAGTCTGTATTTGGCAGAGGCTACGTGTCAGTGTAACCATGCTCCAAACAAAGATGAGGAAGTTTTACAATTGTGATGCAAATTTAGTCCTGTAGTAACAGGGAGCCAGCATGAGAATGTGAGTATGAGGTGTGATCTGGCTCAAAATACTTCCATACCAAGATTTTTTTTTGTTAATTAGCATGATAAAGTGCAAAGTTCAGAGGTATTGAATTCTATTGTGAGGAATTGTGAATCACACTGTGGCCACATGGCAATTCTATGCTCCTGTACATGGCTTAACTGCAGCTGTATGGAAAATAGCAGAGTGTACCACTCAGGAGTAGAGTTGGGAATCGTTAGAAATTTTCTGGTTCTGCCTAACGGTTCCGGTCCCGATTCTGGTTCCATTAAATCATTAAACAAATATGAAAAATAATAGTGGTAAGGGAAAAATGCACAATTCTCAACTACTCAATGCTCAATACTGTTTATTACTTACTGTCAACTTGATTTAAAAGTTGGCAATGTCAAAATTCAACATATATTACAGTATACGGATCTTCATAAGTAGGGTTGGGTATTGTTAGAAATTTTCCGGTTCCATTTAAATGAACTATTATTATATATATTTTTTTTTTACTATTTTACCTTCATTGAATGTACAGTCGTGGCCAAAAGTTTTGAGAATTACATAAATATTGGAAATTGGAAAAGTTGCTGCTTAAGTTTTTATAAAAGCAATTTGCATATACTCCAGAATGTTATGAAGAGTGATCAGATGAATTGCATAGTCCTTCTTTGTCATGAAAATTAACTTAATCCCAAAAAAAACATTTTCCACTGCATTTCATTGCTGTCAGTAAAGGACCTGCTGAGATCATTTCAGTAATCATCTTGTTAACTCAGGGTGAGAATGTTGACGAGCAGAAGGCTGGAGATCTTTATGTCAGGCTGATTGGGTTAGAATGGCTGACTTGACATGTTAAAAGGAGGGTGATGCTTTGAAATCATTGTTCTTCCACTGTTAACCATGGTGACATGCAAAGAAACGCGTGCAGCCATCATTGCGTTGCATAAAAATGGCTTCACAGGCAAGGATATTGTGGCTACTAAGATTGCACCTAAATCAACAAATTTATAGGTTCATCAAGAACTTCAAGGAAAGAGTTTCAGTTCTTGTAAAGAAGGCTTCAGGGCGTCCAAGAAAGTCCAGCAAGCGCCAGGATCGTCTCCTAAAGAGGATTCAGCTGCGGGATCGGAGTGCCACCAGTGCAGAGCTTGCTCAGGAATGGCAGCAGGCAGGTGTGAGCGCATCTGCACGCACAGTGAGGCGAAGACTTTTGGAAGATGGCCTGGTGTCAAGAAGGGCAGCAAAGAAGCCACTTCTCTCCAAAAAAAACATCAGGGACAGATTGATCTTCTGCAGAAAGTATAGTGAATGGACTGCTGAGGACTGAGGCAAAGTCATATTCTCCGATGAAGCCCCTTTCCGATTGTTTGGGGCATCTGGAAAAAGGCTTGTCCGGAGAAGAAAAGGTGAGCGCTACCATCAGTCCTGTGTCATGCCAACAGTAAAGCATCCTGACACCATTCATGTGTGGGGTTGCTTCTCATCCAAGGGAGTGGGCTCACTCACAATTCTGCCCACAAACACAGCCATAAATAAAGAATGGTACCAAAACACCCTCCAACAGCAACTTTTTCCAACAATCCAACAACAGTTTGGTGAAGAACAATGCATCTTCCAGCACGATGGAGCACCGTGCCATAAGGCAAAAGTGATAACTAAGTGTGCTCAGGGACCAGAATGTTGAAATTTTGGGTCCATGGGCTGGAAACTCCCCAGATCTTAATCCCATTGAGAACTTGTGGTCAATCCTCAAAAGGCGGGTGGACAAACAAAAACCCACTAATTCTGACAAACTCCCAAGAAGTTATTATGAAAGAATGGGTTGCTATCAGTCAGGGATTTGGCCCAGAAGTTGATTGAGAGCATGCCCAGTCGAATTGCAGAGGTCCTGAAAAAGAAGGGCCAACACTGCAAATACTGACTCTTTGCATAAATGTCATGTAATTGTCAATAAAAGCCTTTGAAACGTATGAAGTGCTTGTAATTATATTTCAGTACATCACAGAAACAACTGAAACAAAGATCTAAAAGCAGTTTAGCAGCAAACTTTTTGAAAACTAATATTTATGTAATTCTCAAAACTTTTGGCCACGACTGTAGTGTTGTTGGAAGGTAGTAAGTAATGCTAGTCCATCAATCAGCATATGCTTCAAAGTTGATGTTTTTTTACCCTATCAATAACATTTTGCTTTTTAAGCGGGAATAAGCTGGTTGGCCAAATAATCCCTTGAGGGCTAAAACACTTGTTAATTTCCCTAAATTAATGAAATATAAACTGTTATACTTATAACCATGTATTCACACACTCCATAAAGCCCCTATTTTACAAATAATAATGCAGTCAGGAGATGGTGTGATGCAATGAGTGGTTTCCACATTTTTAAACATTTAAAATGCATGAAAATAAATATTTTCTATCACTTTGTTTAGCACTTTTGAAATGGCCTGCATACTAAATAATTTAAACCCTCATACTTGCATAACATAGCTGTCTATGTATTTAGTGGTCCAAGTTGAAGGGTTTTTTTTTTGTGTGTGTTTTCTATTTGCATCTGAACATTATATATTATTTTTTTATTTAAACCATTTATTTTTTATTTAAATGTGGTATTCGTTTCCAATCCTCCCTATACATTAGTATTTCAATAAATGTAATTGAAAGTGAAATTAAATGAGAAATCATCACTGTAGTTTTCAAAAAATATATTAAAACAACAATATGCAGGGCTTAAAAGTATTCCGGCACCCGTGCTGGATCTCCGGCGAGTGGCCGTGAGGGGAAAAAAATATTTTGAGAGCCTGCACATGCGGTTTTTAATATTTTCGAGCCCATTTATTTTTACCTACCAATCATATGAGAGAAACGCAGCTTTAACTAACGTTTACAAGCCTATCAGAAGCAGAGAAGGGCGGGGTCTTGCAACACAGTATGATTGACACCCATACGTCAACGTCACGTTAGCGTTGTCGGAGAAAAAAAAATGGAGCGCAAGTTTATATGAAGCCTGGGGATGATGTCCTAGGATTAGATAAAGGACTCAAAAATAAATGGCGCTGGGCGTGGATTGAAGAAAGTTTGAGATGGCGAGCCTTTTGGCAGTTGGTGCAAGAAACTGTGAGAGCTCGGGGCTTGTTTTATGCACGATTTGCTCGATGAAGCTACTGTATGTCAGTCAGCGGTAGAAAGTGCTTGCTCGTCATGATTATTTGTGCGTTTATTCCAGACGCGAATAGAGCGTCTGGCACGAGTGATTGCAATGTAAAGTCAATGCAAAGACTCGAATAGACAACCTGCGGCGCGAATTGAGCGTTTCGGGCGTTTTTTGAAGCGCGAAACGCGCGAGTTGAAAAATCTGAACTTTGGCGAAGTTTCGCGCCGCCGTTAACCAATCAGGATTGCTCTAGTAGTGACGTGATTACGACGTAGCGAGCGGAGGGGAAAATCCGAAACAACAATGGAGGACACCACTTATCATCGCTGTATGTGGATACCCCGAGCTGTATGATACTTCTTTCATACTTTTATACAATGACCAAAAGTTTTGGTGTGTTATTTTTTGCACAACATAGTAAATCATAATTTGTATTTGTTAAATAAAAATATTATTTATATGTTAAGAACTAGAATACTTATGGCAAACATTTGTACATTCATTCTAATTATATCCTATTGCAAATACACTCATAATAGTTATAGTAAAAAAGTTATTTGTGAGCAACGAGACAGTGGATTCCTTTTGGAGGCTAGCTCCATTTATCATTTGAAAACAAGAAACTATGCAACAATCTAACTTTCAATATATTTTTTTTGTTCAAATGATGAAGAGTTACAAGAGTTAAGTATGGAAAAAGATAGCAAATAGCAAGATACCCTATTTTTTTTTTTTTTTTTTTTTTTATTGGACGAATGAAAACACTGCATCTTTGTTTTATTCGCACCAACATGATTTTAAAACATTTTGGAATAATTTATTTATATAGCATACCTGGGTAAGACCTTGTTTTTTTTATTTAAAACCAAATTTCACAAAACTAAAATACTAATGCTGATTAAGAAACATCTTATTGAATGTGTGTTGAATTGTGTTGTTTGGAGTGTACAACTATGCAGTTTGTTGCCTTTCAAATTTCACATGGTTTACAGTTAATCTTTTAATTTAAGGCCAGTTTCTATGTAGTTTCAACCCAATTCAAAAAAAAAAAAAAAAGCTAAAATGCCTGATGTCTGTACCATCCCATGTTTGTATTGAATGTAGGCTACTTACTGTGGCAGTCACTGCCGTTAATTTTGGTTAGATGGTTTACGATTATTGTTTTCAAAAGCAACTAAGCCAGTTTGGCCTATTAAATACCAAATAAAACATCTTGTTTATGTATCTATTTTCTTCTTTCTTGTTTGTTGCTTTAAAGTTATACAAAAAAAAAAATCGAAATTGGTATCGGAGAATTGGCCAGTTTGCTTGAAAAAAATCGGTATCGGTGAATCGGCCATGAAAAATCATGATCGGTGCATCCCTAGTCTTGAGTGGAGACAAGTTACCAGCAGTCCTCCTTGACAACTATGCAGTCATGAGAGGAAAAAAGTCTGGCCTTGAAACTCAAGCAAGGAAGGAGAATCCATACCTCCTTGACGTATCTGGAGACATCGTGCACATGGTTTCCAACGCTGCCAAGGCCCTCATGATAATGGCCTTGATTTCACTTCTAATCTTCAGTTTAGCAGTTCAGATTCTTTAGCACTTTGAGCACTTGTTATTTCAAAGCACTTTAAAGCACTTGTTATTGTTTTAGAAGAAACACTTATGTTGACATAGTACTTTTTAAATAATGGTGCAAAAAAAGCATAATCATTAATAGAGAGTCATGTCTGTCTCAGTTTTACCAGTTTTTTAAGCACTTTTTAAGCTCTTTTGTTACTTGTATTTTTGTTTAGTGTCAATATTTGAAGTTAGTCTGTCTATGCAGTACAACCACACCAATCAAACCAACAAACACCCCCCACACCCCCCCCCCCCAAAAAAAAAACTCAGGCCTCAGGATTTTTTTCCACTTTATTTAAACCGCCCTGAATATGTATATGTATCAAGCAGTATGCTTTTGGAAGTGGCTTTTAAATTAATTTTAAGCAGGTTTCTTTATCTCTCGTATGCAAATACATTACTGTGGTATTGTAAAATACATTAATTATCAAAGCAAATATGTTTTTGATATTTATCAGTTTTCTTTTTTGAGTTACTCTTTATTGGTTATACTGTAAGTACTGGCCAAATATCAATAAATAAAGCAGAAATGTACAACAGACATTAGAAAAAGGAAAAATATATAATTTATTTATATATACATGATATTAACTAAAAACATTATTATATATATTTATTATATATTATTATACATTATTTATTCAAAACAAAATCTTTACAACATATAAATTGTATGTGTCCCTTGACTATTTTGTCTCTCCTCTCTAGACTTCCTCCATCACTGTGCCACAGTTCTTCCCAGAAGCCTTTGCACAGAAGTGGGACACCCCGGAACTGGCTGTGGCCAAATTCTTTAGTTCTTTGGCTCCGGCAACACTCTTTGGCCGACCTCCCTCATTTCCAACTGCTGAGTCCTTTTTGCAGAGGGGAACGCCACTGAGGTTTTTAGAGTTCAAACCTTGAGCTGCAGCTGCTGCGGCTGCCTTTGCCTCTGCCAGCTTCTTTCGCCGCCACGCTGTGGTCCTTGGCACCCTCTTCTCATCTGGTGCTCCGATGCAACTGGGTATCAAGGTGCTGTCTACAACAGGTATCAGGGCATGTGCAGGTGCTGCGGGTTAGATGTAGTTGTGCAGCAGCAGGTAGAGATTGCAGAGGCAGGTATGGCAAAAGTTGGCAGAAGGGACTTGAGGTGCGTGGTGTCAAAACCCACTGGAGGGAAGCTGGCCTCGTCGAGAACGCGGCGATGCTCTGCCTTCCGGAAGCAATCCTGAGGTATTTCAAACTCAAAGGATGAGGTCTGTAACAATGCTGGATTGCGTTCCGGTAGTTTTGGCAGTACCGGTGGGAGCTGTTCAGGGGCCACCAAAGGCAGCAGTATACAAATGCTCATTGTCCCTGCTGCAAGACCTCCTCTGCTTCCTCGTTTTTATTCGGGCATTGTGCCTATATACAGAAAAGACAAAAATAATTATGTAAAAATCATTATGAATACCGGGAAAACCAACGCAAAAACGAACAATTTTATTACTGAACCTACCACTGGGAGATAGTGAGCTGGTTTTAGCTCAAAAAGCTTTAATTTTGTCTGAGCCATGATTCCGGGGCTGCCCAGGACTATGTCTTGGATTTCATCCTGTAATCCCTTAGGATGGCAGCCCATTGGTTTACACCCGTACCCCGGCGATGGTCTGACCGGCAGGGGTAAATTCAGCAGAGAGCCAGGCAGATGGGCTTCCCACTACTCGGCTTGTGCTGGGCCACTGAGATGGTCCACCTTACACCAAGGAAAGCATCATTGCAAAGTGAAAAAGGAGGAAAGTACAGTTAATCGGACTAGTTGACAGACAGCTGGGTCAAACAAGTGGATAACATTGGTAACGAGACTGGTTATGATTAATAGCCTAGAAAATCAAATGATAACTAATTAAAAGTAAGAAAAAAAACCAGAAACCGGTACCTCTTCAGGACTTTCAGTTCAGGGGGTCTATTGGTCTGCGAAAGGCTGACCTTGAAGCGACCCTTCAAGACTCTGTCACGGTGCGGTGGTAGGTGGTGGGGGGGGGTGGGGTAGATGAGAGGGCCCTCGTCATGATCTGACAGGGTTGTTCCACCACAGCACGACAATCCTCATCCACCTTACCCTGAGTGACAAAACGCCCTGATGGCGCAGGTCAACCAGACTGTCGGCCAGCCTAATGACAAGTGGTCATAACCAGCTTGGCCATCTGGTCCCACACTTTCCATCTGTACAATAAAAAGAAATTAATAATTGCTCTGTTATCAATGTTCAAAATAAACTTACCAAAATTAAAAGGATTTTTTCATTCGTCGGCCCATTTCTCATTACTAAATAACCCCAAATGAAATATCAATTTCATCACACACAACATAAAATTC
>NW_024879269.1:133809-133874 GCF_018340385.1 Cyprinus carpio
TGCTAATTAATAGTGTTGTCACTATACTTTGGATATTAATATCCAGCGCAGATTTGATGTTATTG
>NW_024879269.1:134032-204324 GCF_018340385.1 Cyprinus carpio
CTTGTGACCAGGCTGCCAGCTTCTTTTTACAGGACCGGCATTCAGTCGCCATAAAGTACCACCCATTTAGGTCCAAGACCCTACGGACAGTCTTTTACATGCTGGAAGCTGTTAGCTGGATCCCATGGTGATGACATTTAGGCTGGGACCATAGCAGCTTGTATGCCCACATGCGGAAGGGAACCCAGAGGAATCAGCCTGCTGTGAAGAAGGACCCGTTCTTTCCCTTACTAATAACAAACCCATTGATTGCGCTGATTCCCAGTTTAATTTAAATTTTAGTTATTCGCCAAATAAGATTTCGTTTTACCATTCAAATTGAATTGGCCCGAACGATCTTCATTGGTCCCTTTTGAAAGTGACCGTGTCCATGTCGCATCAATACCACAATGCACAGCACCTTGACCCTGAGAGAAATGACAACAATATGTGGGAAGAACATGAAGAGCATGATTCAGCTGTGAATACAGTCCAAAATCATCTACAGGATCAAGAACACCCGTGGCTTTACCTTAGCAAATTTAAATTTTTCTTGTAGTGATAATTAAGCAAGGATTCTACAAGATGAAATGTATCTTTATCTCCCACTCACCAAGGGAAATGTCCTGCCTTCAAAAATTCCGCCCATCAAACGAAAGAATCTTATTGAGGTAAGTTAGTTTTTTGTTGTTTTAACTGCAAATTTTTATTTTTTCGCATTTTGACCTTTGTACTGGCAAAGCCGCTTTATCTGTGGTATGAGGCCGATGTTCGCGTAATGCATACCGTTGACTATCTAAGGCTTACATAATAAAATGTTTGGAATACATAATTTATATAACTTAATGCATAACTAAATTATTTGCTATGGTAATTGTCTGCCATTTTGGTGGCAGTTGTTTGAGGGGGGTGAAACTTTTGCAGCTTATAACAGTAGCTTGTATTTTGCTTTTTGATCAACCTTATTGTGCCCCTACGAGCTCAATTGTGGTTTAATTCATGCACAAGAAAAGATATCCATGAATTAAGCGGTGTAAACTGTTAAGTTGTTCAATGTGCTGCCATGGCGCCGTTTTTAATAAGCCATTAAATCAGAGAGTGCAAAAGTGTAATTTAATTACAGTTATGTTGCACCCCTTATTAAAGACATTTTTATAAAATGTTTAATTTATTTGTTATTTGGGTTTTTTTTCTTTGTTTTGTTTTTACAGAGAATGCACCCAGTTACCCCCAAAACTACGTTAAAATCTTGACATCACAGAAAGAGAAATGAATCCAGGACAGGACCAGCTCCGTGCTTCCAGCAGTAAGCAAGTAAAGTACCTGAGTATCCAGATCAGTGCATCTGTAATTGGCAACCACAGTAGATTGTTGAACTGCACATAGAAAATCATTCATTGGTGTAACTACTTATTGGATCAATCCTGAAAGGTCTTGCAACAGTATTCTGCCGGCACTTGCCCTGCCAAAAGTTAAAGGCTCTCATCTATATATAATAAGTATGACCCTTTAACGTTTTATTTTTGCAGGCAAGTGCAGCAGATATGTTGCAAGACTATAGGGTACTGGCTAGTGCGTTAAATGATATCCCACCGCGCAGATGTGTCTGCACAACACCACAGTCAGGTCGTTCCATCTTTCTGAAGGCTCGAGATTTTTAGGAGCAGAATAACAATGAATTCAAAACTGAAGCAGGCAAGTGTGAAAGGATGACAACACTGGATTCGGAAGGCCTGTGGTTAGGGGGGGGTAATTGGATGGATGTGGAATTCCCAATATGCTTCTCTACTTCTGGACCGAGTGTGATGGCTTTGAATTCACGGCTACTAAAAACTTCCAAAGTGTGCCTGTGCACATACTTAAACCTAAGTCTCAGGTGTGTGATAGCCAACTAGCTCTCGCTCAAATGAACACTACAATAAACTCCTAACAAGATCTGACGTTTAGCAAGTGCCAAGTTTTATGGAATCTAAAGCAGCCGATTGGCTCTACAGCTGAATCCTGTTTGAACTTCAGAATGCAAGGCTTCATCTTTTAAGGCCAAACCAAAACGCAGTTGCAATTCACACTTTTTATGGCGTGTATAGAACAGAATCCTCCAAATATGACAAAGAGGCCATGTGTGAAGGTGCCACATTAGGATATATGCACCTCTTCTGGAGGTTCCAGTTTAAGTTGTTTTTTACACTCTATTTTTGTAACACCTTTGTGCTTGGTGGGTTGATGTCTCCTCGTTTGATCATTCCAGTTTCTCCTGTAGGTTTAATCCAGCAGAAATGGGCTGGTTTCTTGTATAGAGTGGGCCAGCACAATTGCATCCAGGTTGCAAAAGTACTGAACATCTTGCAAGTGGAAACAAATACAGACAGTGGGGTGTCCTGATGCCAAGTTTTCATCAGTTAGCTTGAAACTTCAGTTGATTCAACCATGTCTCTCAGGTACTGGGGACCACGTTTGGATGCCCTTCAACATGGAATCCAAACACGAATTCGAACATATGTTGAAATGCTGAGTCAAGGTCAAACGAAAAGCATAGGCACAGTTAGAAAAGGTAACAATGTGGGGAGAGTGTGTTGCTATTAAGTGTACTTTTATTGTATTGCAATAGGTAGCACACTTTAATATTAACACTTGAATCCCCCAAGACTGGTTAGCACATAATTAATAATTAAAATGGTTTAAGAGACAAAATAACAATTTTTGCTATGGTTCAGCTTGAATTTGATTTACAAAATAGATGAAGGATTGGTAAAACATAAACAGTTAATTCGGGTATCCAGCATGTATGTTAAAATTTACCTGACGAGAGAAAGAGAGAGGGGAACGGAGAGTAGAGGGAAAAAAAGAGGGAGGTAGACCAGGGCAGATAGCCCTGAAAGAAAGAGTCCCAAAGAAGGCAAAGCAAAAGCAAAGAGACGGAGCAAACAGTTACAACGTCTTTTTTCCCTTTCCTTGACAACGTAGGGAAAATGTGATTAAAAATTCAAATGGTGAAACGATTCAAAACTGACCAAATAGCAGAGTCAAGCCGCCCCCCCCCTGTCGCCCACTGGGCAAAAGATGTGACAGATTAGCAGAGCCCCCGATATACTACACATGTTGGCCTACAGGCCGAAAGTGATCGATATGAAAGTGACACAAGTGACATACAGGCCAGGATGGTACCCCATACTCAGAATTCATGCTCTGCATTTAACCCATTCCAAAGGCTGCACACACAGTCATAAACAACACACACCGTGACCACACACCCTCTACAATCTAACACCACTGTCCGGCAAGTGGTGCAGTCCATGTTATGCTGCCAGACGGCCCCGGGCTTACGTACAGGCAGTTGGGGGTTCGGGTGTCTATCTATCTCTTGCTCCAAGGATCAACCGCAGTCGTGGTATTTGCTGGCCCGAGACTCGAACTGTACTCTCCACAACCTTAGGGTTAGGAGTCAACCCTAAGCCGTGAGCCACCCCCCATCCTCCTTATGACTCATTGATTATCAATCTTTGGTCCCCAGATCAGGCATTTCTCCTTCTATATCACAAATAGTTCACACTTCTGTGCCTTCAGAAATGCCAAATGGCCCTTTTGTTACTCAAGATAGGTATTTGGACAGAAAAACTGTGGATACAAATTTTTGACCCTACAAAAGTTCCCCCCATTGGCACCGTTGGCATACCTAAAGTAAGGCAAAAGGTACATAGTCCATAGAAACATGATTTCTCTGATTGTGTGCAGATATCATCTTCAGACTTTTGGTCCAGACTTGTTGCAGTTGCAGTTGGTCCGTCTTTTTTCTCCTTTCAGTCCTGTGTGAGAGATCTCTTCATCAAATGGTGTTGCACCCTTCATAGATATGCAAATCGTCCATTGATACTTTCACACCTCCCCAATGGCAGTCTCACTCTGAACAAGCTCAGAACCCACTGTGTCCCTCTTTCTGAGGCAGTACACAGGAAAGTGTGCACTTATGCTACGCAGGAATCCTGTAATTTTTTTCAGAAGAGCATATGGCACAACAAACAGCAAAAGTATACATGGCATTTATCATTGGTCAGAGGTTTGATGTGGTCAGATTGAATTTGTCCTCTGACAAAAAGCCCTTAAATCGATGTACTTAAAAAGATGGTCAAGGTGAGAAACAAATGGGGGGGTGATCTAAAAAGCTCTTACAACTGTTTTTTGGAAACATTAAAATAATTGCATTGCCACAAAAGCAACAATTATTGATCTCAAACCCCCATTCATCAATAAAGTGGTTAGCAAAATATTCAGTATAATCAAATACGAGATTTAAATGTCCTAAAACAATCGTTTCAACTAAAATTGGACCACATACAAAGAAACAACAATCAAATTAGTTTGAGAACTGTTTCAAAAGGTATACATATTCAACTTTTAAATTTTTGTACTTGGGGAAGAATGATAGAAATACTAATTTACACATCTGAAAACTTGGTGAGATATAAAACTAATTGATTAGGTAAACCCAAAGAAACCAAAACAAAACAATAAGTTGGATGAAATTCACAATTATAATACAGTCTAGATGGATAGACTTAACATTATATTAGGCAGTATCAGACCGATGTAGATTTGACTCTTTGTGTTTGAAGCTCAAATGGTGTTATCGAGTGTCGGTATTTGGCAGAGGCTACGTGTCAGTGTAACCATGCTCCAAACAAAGATGGATGAAGTTTTAACAATTGTGATGCAAATTTAGTCCTGTAGTAACAGGGAGCAAGCATGAGAATGTGAGTATGGGATGTGTGATTCTGGCTCAAAATACTTTCCATACCAAGATTTTTTTTTGTTAATTAGCATGATAAAGTGCAAAGTTCAGAGGTATTGAATTCTATTGTGAGGAATTGTGAATCACACTGTGGCCTCATGGCAATTCTATGCTCCTGTACATGGCTTATAACTGCAGCTATATGGAAAATAGCAGAGTGTACCACTCAGGAGTAGAGTTGGGAATCGTTAGAAATTTTCTGGTTCTGCCTAACGGTTCCGGTCCCGATTCTGGTTCCATTAAAATCATAAAACCAAATATGAAAATAATAGTGGTAAGGAAAAATGCACAATACTCAACGACTCAATGCTCAATACTGTTATATACTTACTGTCAAACTTGATTTAAAAGTTCCGCAAATGTCTACCCAAAATTCAACATATATTCAGTATACGGTATCTTTCTAAGTAGCGGTTGGGTATTGTTAGACCACTCGACCAATCTTTCGGAGTTCCATCCCTCTTTCCATTTTAAATGAACTATTATTATATATATTTTTTTTTTTACTTAAGTTTACCCTTCATTGAATGTACAGTCGTGGCCCAAAGTTTTGGAGAATTACATAAATATTGGAAATTGGAAAAGTTGCTGCTTAAGTTTAATAAAAGCAATTTGCATATACTCCAGAATGTTAATGAAGAGTGATCATGATGAATTGCATAGTCCTTCTTTGTCCATGAAAATTAACTTAATCCCAAAAAAAACATTTCCACTGCATTTCATTGCTGTCATTAAGGACGACTGCTGAGATCATGTTTCAGTAATCATCTTGTTAACTCAGGTGAGAATGTTGACGAGCACAAGGCTGGAGATCATTATGTCAGGCTGATTGGGGTTAGAATGGCAGACGTGAGCATGTTAAAAGGGGGTGAGGCAGACTGAAATCATTTTCCTTCCATTGTGGATGCTTGACATCATTTCTGCCATTGTTAACCATGGTGACATGCAAAGAAAACGCGTCTGCCGCCTCATTGCGTTGCATAAAAATGGCTTCAAGAAACACAGGCAAGAGATAATTGTGGCTACTAAGATTGCAACCTAAATCAACAATTTATCTAGGTTCATCAAGAACTGCAAGGAAAGAGTTTCAGTTCTTGTAAGAAGGCTTCAGGGCGTCCAAGAAAGTCCAGCAAGCGCCAGGATCGTCTCCTAAAGACAGGATTCATCTGCGGGATCGGAGTGCCACCAGTGCAGAGCTTGCCTCAGGAATGGCAAGCAGGGCAGGTGTGAGCGCATCTGGCACGCACAGTGAGGCGAAGACTTTTGGAAAATGGCCTGGTGTCAGGAAGGGCAGCAAAGAAGCCACTTCTCTCCAAAAAAACGACAGGGACAGATTGATCGTCTGCAGAAAGTATAGTGAAATGGACTGCTGAGGACTGTGGCGAAGTCATATTCTCCGATGAAGCCCCTTTACCCGATTGTTTGGGGCATCTGGAAAAACGCTTGTCCGGAGAAGAAAAGGTGAGCGCTACCATCAGTCCTGTGTCATGCCAACAGTAAAGCATCCTGACACCATTCAGGTGTGGGGTTTGCTTCTCAAGCCAAGGGAGTGGGGCTCACTCACAATTCTGCCCAAAAACACAGCCAATAAATAAAGAATGGTACCAAAAACACCCTCCCTCCAACAGCAACTTCCAACTTCCAAAACAATAAACCAACAACAGTTTTTTGGTGAAGAACAATGCACTTCCAGCACGATGGAGCACCGTGCCATAAGGCAAAGTGATTAACTAAGTGGCTCAGGGACCAGAATGTTGAAATTTTGGGTCCATGGGCTGGAAACTCCCCAGATCTTAATCCCATTGAGAACTTGTGGTCAATCCTCAAAAGGCGGGTGGACAAACAAAAACCCACTAATTCTGACAAACTCCCAAGAAGTTATTATGAAAGAATGGGTTGCTATCAGTCAGGATTTGGCCCAGAAGTTGATTGAGAGCATGCCCCAGTCGAATTGCAGAGGGTCCTGAAAAAGAGGGCCAACACTGCAAATACTGTCTCTTTGCATAAATGTCATGTAATTGTCAATAAAAGCCTTTGAAACGTATGAAGTGCTTGTAATTATATTTCAGTACATCACAGAAACAACCTGAAACAAAGATCTAAAAGCAGTTTAGCAGCAAACTTTTTGAAAACTAATATTTATGTAATTCTCAAAACTTTTGGCCACGACTGTAGTTTTTTGAAAACTAATATTTATGTTGTTATTAAATCTTTTGGCATATGCTTTAGTGTTGATGTTTTTTTACCCTATCAATAACATTTTGCTTTTTAAGCGGGAATAAGCTGGTTGGCCAAATAATCCCTTGAGGGCTAAAACACTTGTTAATTTCCCTAAATTAATGAAATATAAACTGTTATACTTATAACCATGTATTCACACACTCCATAAAGCCCTATTTTTACAAATAATAATGCAGTCAGGAGATGGTGTGATGCAATGAGTGGTTTCCACATTTTTAAACATTTAAAATGCATGAAAATAAATATTTTCTATCACTTTGTTTAGCACTTTTGAAATGGCCTGCATACTAAATAATTTAACCCTCATACTTGCATAACAATAGCTGTCTATGTATTTAGTGGTCCAAGTTGAAGGTTTTTTTTTTGTGTGTGTTTCTATTTGCATCTGAACATTATATATTATTTTTTATTTAAACCATTTATTTTTTATTTAAATGTGGTATTCGTTTCCAATCCTCCCGATACATTAGTATTTCAATAAATGTAATTGAAAGTGAAATTAAATGAGAAATCATCACTGTAGTTTTCAAAAAATATATTAAAACAACAATATGCAGGGCTTAAAGTATTCCGGCACCGTGCTGGATCTCCGGCGAGTGGCCGTGAGGGGAAAAAAAATATTTGAGAGCCTGCACATGCGGTTTAATATTTTCGAGCCCATTTATTTTACCTACCAATCATATGAGAGGAACGCAGCTTTAACTAACTTTACAAGCCTATCAGAAGCAGAGAAGGGCGGATCCTTGCAACACAGTATGATTGACACCCATACGTCAACGTCACGTTAGTGTTGTCGGAGAAAAAAAAATGGAGCGCAAGTTTATGAAGCCTGGGGATGATGTCCTAGCAATAGATAAAGGACTCAAAAATAAATGGCGCTGGGCGTGGATTGAAGAAAGTTGAGATGGCGAGCCTTTTGGCAGTTGGTGCAAGAAACTGTGAGAGCTCGGGGCTTGTTTATGCACGATTTGCTCGAGGAAGCTACTGTATGTCAGCAGCGGTAAGAAAGTGCTTGCTCGTCATGATTAATGGTGCGTTCACACCAGACGCGAATAGAGCGTCTGGCACGAGTGATTGCAATGTAAAGTCAATGCAAAGACTCGAATAGACAACCTGCGGCGCGAATTGAGCGTTTCGGGCGTTTTGAAGCGCGAAACGCGCGAGTTGAAAAATCTGAACTTTGGCGAAGTTTCGCGCCGCGTTAACCAATCAGGATTGCTCTAGTAGTGACGTGATTACGACGTAGCGAGCGGAGGGAAAATCCGAAACAACAATGGAGGACACACTTATCATCGCTGTATGTGGATACCCGGAGCTGTATGATACTTCTTCATACTTTTATACAATGACCAAAAGTTTTGGTGTGTTATTTTGTGCACAACATAGTAAATCATAATTTGTATTTGTTAAATAAAAATATTATTTTATATGTTAAGACTAGAATACTTATGGCAAACATTTGTACATTCATTCTAATTATATCCTATTGAAATTGTAATTATTATTTTGTATTTGAAATAGTTATTTGTGAGCAACGAGACAGGGATTCCTTTTGGAGGCTAGCTCCATTTATCATTTGAAAACAAGAAAACTATAACAATCTAAACTTTCAATATATTTTTTTGTTCAAATGATGAAAGATTTACAAGAGTTAAGTATGGAAAAAGATAGCAAATAGCAAGATACCCTATTTTTTTTTTTTTTTTTTTTAATTGGACGAATGAAACACTGCATCTTTGTTTTATTCGCACCAACATGATTTTAACATTTTGGAATAATTTATTTATATAGCATACCTGGTAAAGACCTTTTTTTTTATTTAAAACCAAATTTAAAAACTAAAATACTAAATGCTGATTAAGAAACATCTTATTGAATGTGTGTTGATTGTGTTGTTTGGAGTGTACAACTATGCAGTTGTTGCCTTTAATTTCACATGGTTACAGTTAATCTTTTAATTTAAGGCCAGTTCTATGTAGTTTCAACCCAATTCAAAAAAAAAAAAAAAAAAAAAGCTAAATGCTGATGTCTGTACCATCTATGTTTGTATTGAATGTAGGCTACTTACTGTGCAGTCACTGCCGTTAATTTGGTTAAGATGGTTACGATTATTGTTTTCAAAAGCAATAAGCCAGTTTGGCCTATTAAATACCAAATAAACATCTTGTTTATGTATATTTTTCTTCTTTCTTGTTTGTTGCTTAAAGAAAAAAAAAAATCGGAAATTGGTATCGGAATTGGCCAGTTTGCTTGAAAAAAATCGGTATCGGAATCGGCCATGAAAAATCATGATCGGTGCATCCCTAGTCTTGAGTGGAGACAAGTTACCAGCATCCTCCTTGACAACTATGCAGTCATGAGAGGAAAAAAGTCTGGCATTGAAACTCAAGCAAGGAAGGAGAACCCATACCACCTTGACGTATCTGGAGACACCGTGCACATGGTTTCCAATGCTGCCAAGGCCCTCATGATAATGCCCTTGATTTCACTTCTAATCTTCAGTTTGGCAGTTCAGTTCTTTAGCACTTTGAGCACTTGTTATTTGAGCACTTTAAGCACTTGTTATTGTTTAGAAGAAAACACTTTATTTGACATAGTACTTTTAAATAAACGGTGCAAAGCATAATCATTGAAGAGAGTCATGTCTGTCTCAGTTTACCAGTTTTTTAAGCACTTTAAGCTCTTGTTACTGTATTTTTTGTTTTGTCAATATTTGAAGTTAGTCTGTCTGTGCAGTCCCCCCCCACCCCCCCCCCCCCCCCCCCCCCCCCCCCCCCCCCCCCAAAAAAAAAATTCAGGCTCAGGATTTTTTTTCCACTTTAACCCCTGAATATGTATATGTATAAGCAGTATGCTTTTGGAAGTGCTTTTAAATTAATTTTAAGCAGGTTCTTTATCTCTCGTATGCAAATAAATTACTGTGGTATTGTAAAATACATTAATTATAAAGCAAATATTTTTGATATTTATCAGATTCTTTTTGAGTTACTCATTATTGGTATACTGTAAGTACTGGCCAAATATCTAATAAAGCAGAAATGTACACAGACATTAGAAAAAGGAAAAATATATATTTATTTATATATACATGTATTAACTAAAACATTATATATTATATTTATTATATATTATATACAATTATTTATTCAAAACAAAATCTTTACAACATATAAATTGTGTCCTTGACTATTTTGTCTCTCCTCTCTAGACTTCCTCCATCCACTGTGCCACAGTCTTCCCAGAAGCCTTTGCACAGAAGTGGACACCCCGGAACTGGCTGTGGCCAAATTCTTTAGTCTTTGGCTGGCAACACTTTTGGCAGAGGAACTGCTGAGGTATTTTTAGAGTTCAAACCTTGAGCTGCAGCTGCTGCGGCTGCCTTTGCCTCTGCCAGCTTCTTTCGCCGCCACGCTGTGGTCCTGGGCACCCTCTTCTCATCTGGTGCTGCAACTGGTACAGGTGCTTCTACAACAGGTATGGGCATGGCAGGTGCTGCGGTAGATGTTTGTGCAGCAGCAGGTAGAGATGCAGAGGCAGGTATGGCAAAAGTGGCAGAAGGGACTTGAGGTGCTGGTGTCAAACCCACTGGAGGAAGCTGGCCTCGAGAACGCGGCGCTGCCTGTCCGGAAGCATCCTGAGGTATTTCAAACTCAAAGGATGAGTGTACATGCTGGATTGCTTCCGGTAGTTTTGGCAGTACCGGTGGGAGCTGTTCAGGGGCCACCAAAGGAGCAGTAAAAGGCTCAGTGTCCTGCTGCAAGACCTCCCTCTCCTTCCTCTTTATTCGGGCATTGTGCCTATATACAGAAAAGACAAAAATAATTATGTAAAAATAATTATGAATACGAAAACCAACGCAAAAACGAACAATTTATTACTGAACCTACCACTGGGAGATAGTGAGCTGGTTTAGCTCAAAAAGCTTTAATTTTGTCTGAGCCATGATTCCGGGGCTGCCCAGGACTATGTCTTGGATCATCCTGTAATCCCTTAGGATGGCAGCCCATTGGTTTACCCGGACCCCGGCGATGGTCTGACCGGCAGGGTAAATTCAGCAGAGAGCCAGGCAGATGGCTTCCACTACTCGGTTGTGCTGGGCCACTGAGCTGGTCCACCTTCACCAAGGAAGCATCTGCAAAGTGAAAAAGGAGGAAAGTACAGTTAATCAGACTATTTGACAGACAGTGGTCAAACAAGTGGATAACATTGGTAACGAGACTGGTTATGATTATAGCCTAGAAAATCAAATGATAACTAATAAAGTAAGAAAAAAAACAGAAACCGGTACCTCTTCAGACTTTCAGTTCCAGGGGTCATATTGGTCTGCGAAAGGCTGACCTTGAAGCGACCCTTCAAGACTCTGTCACGGTGGTGGTGGTGGGGGGGGGGGTAGATGAGAGGGCCCTCGTCATGATCTGACAGGTTGTTCCACAGCACGACAATCTCATCCACCTTACCCTGAGTGACAAACCCCTGATGGCGCAGGTCAACCAGACTGTCGGCCAGCCTAATGACGTGGTCATAACCAGCTTGGCCATCTGGTCCCACACTTTCCATCTGTACATAAAAAGAAATTAATAAATTGCTCTGTTATCAATGTCAAATAAACTTACCAAAATTAAAGGATTTTTCAGTCAGCCATTTATCATTACTAAATAAACCCCAAATGAAATATCAATTTCATCACACACACCATAAAATCTCAGTGTACACAGTGTGTTTATGGGTATTCATTTACCTGGCTCTGAGTGGCCAAGACAGGAGAGGAAGACTCTGCTGCTGATGATGAGGGCTGACCAGGAGGTTGTAGGGCCACTGTCTGTTCCTGAGGGGGGTGCAGGTCATTGCCCTCGAGTTCCAAAAATTCAGTGGACTCATCAAGGCATAGATCCTCAAACCCCTCATCACCCTCCAGATCACCCTGCAGGTCTTCATCCCGAATCCCATCTGGAATATCAGGATCTACACCTAAGTCTTCCTCAAACACTCTGCTGGTTTGTGAATACAAATATTCCACACCAAAGAGCTCTCCTGTAGAAATACAGAGTGTATCACGTAGATGTTTTGATAACACATGGGTGAAAAACAACTAAAGTAGAATGTCTGCGTGAATGATACCTGTATATTCACCGGGGCTGGTGTAATCCTGAGCCAGTTTCAGACCCAGAAGCTGCTGGCTCAGTGCATTACAGTACTGCAGCATCTGGCCGCCATAGCAGATCTCCTCCCTGCTGGCACCTTCAACTGCAGCGACCCCACGTGCCTCGTTCCACTGCACCAGTCCTTCCAACAGGTACATTTGAAAATGCAATGCATTTGCACTTGTACCTAAATACAAATTCAGAAATAATCACCATGAAAAAAAAAAACATATTGAGTGCAAGCACACAAATAAACAACAAACGCTATTTTTGAGTAATGCAAACCTGGCACGAAGCGATTCAAGTGCAGGTGGAACAACTCCAGAGATGTCGAGCCACATACACAGCTGTACACGGGTAGAATGACCCCATCCTTGGTCACCTGTCCTGTCTTCCTGTACAGCTGTACACCTGGCGGGTCCTGGATGCACTGTATGTGGCGCTGCTGGGTCCGCCAGATCTCCCGCATCCTCTCCTGGTCAAGGAGCTTGATGCCCATGGTGTCCGTAGCCCCATCAAAGTCTATAAGCAGCTTCTCAGTGAGCTGCTCTGTCTCCTGGGCCCCTCGAGTGCGGCGGCAATGCTTTGCCAGTTCTTTAGGGGTGGGCTGGCAGCCTGTCGAACGCTTGGCCTCCTTTAGCCTCTCCACATCCGAAGCATCCCATTCGAAGATGCAAGCGGTGAGGCGTTTCATGAAGGGGCCATAAAGCGGGTGGCTGTCTGTGGTCACTCCTACTGCAAACCTCCGCATGAAGTGCCACACGTCCAGCCTGACAAGCAGCTGGTCCCACTCACTAAACATTGCTGCCGCCTTTCCTTTCCCTGTGGCAGAGCAACAGTCACGTTCCACATAGAGGACTTGGGGAGGAGCTTCTCCAGCTCTCCGGTAGCGCTCCACGAGTCCAGAGCACATGGGAAGCAGGCCGTCACCCTCTGCCTCAGTGAGGACACACACGAGGACCTGCCCAAACTCGTTTCCCACATCTGTGACCCATGCCGCTGTGCCAGCAGCCTCACCAGCCAGTTTCTTAGTGACCTGAAATAGGATGAAAATAATTATTAACGTGGAAAGACCTGTCAGTTTACACTGAAAAAATTATAATTTTGTAACAGAAAAAAAAGGGTTATGTAGCCTACACCTATCTCTACTAATGGTGATGTTACCTTACCTTTTTAGTGGAATCCATTTTCAGGATGGTTCCATAAATAGAAGTCACCCTGGCCTTTAGTTCCGGCAGCCGTGTCAGTACATCTTTGGCATAAACTGACAGCAGCCATCCTGGACAAGGCACAGGTACCATCTGAGGCAGCTGGGCAGCGAGACTGCTAGGGTCTGTGGCATAGTCTGGGAACTTCCCAATCACAGAGAGAAAATGGGTTGTCTGGGCAATCCAATGCTCTCTGTGCCTGACACACAGGTTCCGGTACACTGAAGTCGAACTGTTCCCCAATGAGCGCCCCCACATCCACCTCACAACCTCCTTATCACACGACAACCTGCATGATACAAAAAATAAAGACAACAGATCAATATCAGATGAGCATGAAAGACATTTTCTCATGTTAAAACTTAAAACAAAAAACAAAACAGTGTGCCAACCTGTAGGTCAACACCGCAGGAAACATTTCCCTTTGCACAGGATCGAGCTGGTTCAGAATATCCTGTGACCAGCCTGCCAGCTTTTTTTTGCAGGACCGGCATTCAAGGTACTCTGTAGCCATGAAGTACCAGCCAGGACGGCGACAGTTGGGCTGTGAGCACAGCAGCCAGTATGACCACAAGCGGTAAGGGACCCACAGGAACAGCCTGGCATGATAAAAGCTGTCAGGTGATGGAGGCTGTGAATACAGAGGACGGGGGCCAGGAGGATGCCACCAGAGACGCAAGTTTTTGGTCAGCGCCAGCCTCCCAGACTTGTCTCTGGTGAAAAGAGCCTTGCTGACCCACAAATGCTGCTCTTTGGGCAGGGTCTGTCTCCAGCCTTCAGGCAGCAACAGCTGAAAGGGCAAGAAAAAGAGAAATCATGTTGGTGTTTTTTTCTGCTGCTGATTTTTGATTAACCATTCGAGCATTTTAGTTACTTCTTTTGTGGGCAGAGGTCGCTGTTCTGGTGCAGCAGCTCTCGTTGCAGAGGGCAGAGGTTCTGGCTGACTGGATGGTTGAGTCACATCAGCTGCGCAGCATAAAAGGAAAAAGAAATGAGAAGTGGCACCATCAGTGTCATTTACTATTACAAGATTAATACAATTACTACAACTACTGCTAGATATTAGTACTACTATTTAACATTAGTAGTATGTTAAGATAAGTGATTGTAGCTGTAGCCACCCATTTAAAGATTGAAAACCATGCAATGACAAAAAGATGATGTCAAACATAAATGTGCGGTGATAAAAAGACAGATGCTCAAAGCTGAGCAGGGTGCAAAAATCGCAGCGGTGTTGGAAAAAAGCCATAAAGTGTAAATAGATGTCAAAGGACAAAGAAAGCCACATTAGCCGGCACGACCAGAAGGTCTAGTACACCTCCTACCTTACTGTTTCCAAAACCATCCAACTGAAGGCTGATAATACATAATAACAAAACAGGTTATGTAATGTACAAAAGCACAGTATTCTTTTATTAAACTACAAATGTAATCCCATTAAAGAGAAGGTAATGCTCACCACGAACATCTACATGTGCCGCTGCAGCAAGCAGATCTTCATCAGATGGTTCCTCTGCAGAATCTGAGCTGGAGGCGGCCACTGTTAATATCAGGATGAACGAACAGTGTTAAGTCACATTTATTTATATAGTGCATAACACAATACAGATTGTTTCAAAACAGCTTTACAGAATGCAAAAATACTGCAGAAGTCATTAAACATGAAACAAATTCAAATTCTGCTTTAAAGCATCTCTAAAAAGACTATCAGCTCAGCTCAGGTCCAGATTCAGTTCAATAACAGTGTTAAGATAATGCAAGAATTATAATATAAACCCTACAAAAACAAAACAAAGTTGAGTTAGATTCATGCCTGGAGGTGCTGATTCTGACAGCATCTCAGCGTCTCTTCTCCGAATGTACTTCTGCAGAGTTTCCATCTTTGTACCCGGTCTGGCTGTCTGCTTCCTCACCCACTTGATGAAACTGAAATGGAGGGACACAGAATTAGCTCAAACCCCAACACTACACAGTCTCTACTGTCTGCATCTTCTGTTAGAGATGTGAACCCATACCCTTTTCTGTCGCGGTCTGTCGCCTCATAAAGGTCCTTAAAGGACATGGTGGCAAAGTTGCCAAACCCAACAAGCACCCGATCTTCCTGGGCTGGTGTGCCAGTGCCCTCTCTGACCCGGCGCTCGCTGATGGCAGCCACCATGTCAGGAAACAGGCCGGCATACCACAGCAATGCGTCCTTGTTTCCCATGACAGCAGACTGGGTGGTGTCACCGCCCTCACGCTCCCGCTGATGCACGGCCAGCACCATGGCTGCGTAACCAACATCACTGGAAAGCAACCATTTAAAGGTTTAACCCCACTACTGGCCAAACTGCAGGGCACTTTCACTCAGCACAAGATGGTGACTGGATGTGTCACCTCCCGCTGCTGCCACACGAGCGATGGCCTCCTCCTTCACCCTTGAAGAAGGCCACGAGCGTCCCGGGGTGGGATTTTTCCTGTAGGCAGTAGCAAGAGCCACTGCCTCAGGAAAGGGTTTAAGGGTGAGCTCACCGGAGTCCTCCCTACGGAACTGGACACTGTAATCCATCTTCTACAAGACACAAAAGAAAAAAAATCAACTTACACAGCGCTGTTCAAACACACAAATACACTTGTCAGATTTACAGTAATGCCCAAAAGTAATGTCCAAGGGGACATTTGCACAATATTCACTTTTAATGACCCTACAAGTTTAATAAAACCATCAAAATATATAAGGAATATGTTGGTTAAGGTATTTAATTCATTATTTGGCAATCAATTATTTTCATTATTTATACGTCAGCTTTAAGCATTCATTATTTATACTTATAACACAATAACCACGAAACTACCAACGCTATACTACGGCAAACACGATAGTTTTACTGTCTATGGGTAGAATCATGTTGTGTTAAAAAAATTTGGTATATGAGTTTACATCACTTCACACAGGTAACTTACAGTACAGACGAACCACACGAAAATTAAGCAAAACTTAATTACCTCTTACCTTTTCAAATTTAAATGAACGGATGTCTCCAAGTGATGATAATAATTATGAATCACCGATCGATCACATTCAAAAAAGCAATGAATGGTACTGATGTCGCACGCGCCTCTAATGCAAGGTGGTCCCGCCCACAAGCCAATCGGGCTGCTGGAAAATAGTGGAACATTTGCGAAGGACCAACGGCAGGCTACTCGCCATGACCATATCGGGAAGCTTGCTAAGTAGAACAGAGCTCCGACCAATGGCGAGCCAGACGACGGGCCAATCAGGATGCAGGAAAAGTGGAACAGAAGTGGAACCGAAGATCGGCTCGCACGGGGCGCAAGGATGACACGCAAATTCGTGAAGCGTTCCTCATTTTTGAACGATTTTTAATCGTTAAACATAATTAAGATTAAGCTGGATTTAACAAAGTCTTTTTGACATGCATAGAAAGTGCCTTAAACATGCACGTATATCAAACTTTGTGAATTGACAATGTGGAGGCATTTTATTCACCATTTATTTATGATGTAGCAGCACCCCAGTACAACACAGTCCAGGAGCCCCAGATCCTCCCCGTCTCGCAGTGTGAACTTTGCTGACTGTCTCTGTAAACACAAGAACACTGTTAAAAATTATGTGTCAACAGAAAAGAAACAAAAAAAACCCTTCAAACTAAGGACAACTACATAGATCCTCCCCGTCTCGCAGTGTGAAAATGTGACCATTTGAGCATTAAATAGAAAAATACAGCAGTCTTTCTTTTACTGTTCATTTTTAGGTAGTACCGACTACAGAGCTGGCAGTTCATGTGAGAGGCCAGGAGCCCCTTACTGCCTCAGTGCTGGCAGCTGCACCCTTAAAAGAGCAGAAACAACTCCTGGGTACAAGATGTGCACACAATCGGTTAAAGGTCAAAGATGTGTGCATAATCATTTATAGTACTTGAAAGTTAAATCAGTCCATCTGCCATCAGTGATTCTACCGTAACGTTATGAAGCGATGGGAATACTTTTTGTACACGAAGAAAACAAAAAAAAAACAATTCCTCTCCTCTGTGTCTTTCCAATTTAGCGTAGCGCCATTTTGACACATCTGAGCAGTACACAGGCGGCTTGCACTCTTCTGTGTCAGCCGCACCACAAGCATGTTTTTTATGTGTATTTACGCTTTGGTTTGAATGAAAACTGTGCATCGCCGCAGTGCTGCTGGCTCAGATTTGTCAAAATGGCGCTACGCTGATTTGGAGAGACACATTTCATTCTTTTTTACCCTAACTGAAATTATGCATTTTAAATTTGAATGTAATTTGAATTATGATAATATTTAAGCATAAAATTTGAATTTAGTTTTTCAGCCATTTTGACAGCCCTACCACACAGTAGTGCGAGAACAGAACAGACTGGGCATATGCCTAACTCCAGGTTCACACACTCTGTCTGTGATGCGTATTTTTTCCGAGCCCATGTTAATGGATCAGAACGTTCACACTGCACTCGGTAAAAGATGCGAATATGTGAACGGAAAAGGTTAGAAATGGAAAGGTGCGAAAATAATTTATATCTAGCATATGAGCATAGAGAGAGTTGTGAGTGCACAGGATACAGTTTGAGCGAGAGGAGACACATTTTAAGTGCGCGCACTCTCTCCGGGCGAAAGCAGCGTGTATCTGAGCACGCGCGTCTGGTTTTGTGACAGAGCAAAAGAAATCTGCGTGCGAGCAGAGATATTCGCGCTCGAGCATTATTTTAATGTGCTTTCGCATTACAATAATGCGCTCTCGCTGCTGCTTCTGCACCGCATACACATACTGTATACGCACTGCAAACGGAGTACGTGTGAACCTGTATAATGTATAACAAATCTATTTCAACACCTGAGACACTACAATGAGTTCTATGATCAATGCATGGCAAAAAAAAAAAAAAAAAACAACCCCTGGACACGGATTTTATTTTATTTTATTTATTTATATATTTTTTGCCATATGTCTAGACATTTTGTTTGATATCTTTACTTAGTGATTATTTTGACTTATGTCTGTTCTAGAGGCATGTTACAACTTTTTGATAAAGCTCTCATTGGTTTTCTTTTGGAAATATGTTTCAGATTTATACTGAATGCATTTATGACTGTAAAGCATGTCTGTGTGTGTCAGAATCGTGATTAAAATCGAAATCGCAAAATTGATCAAAAATCGTGATAGGTTTTTTTTTTGTCCATATCGCACAGCCCTACCACACAGTGTTAAGTTTGTTCTGATTTTGTTTATTTAAAATGAAAAATATAAAGAAAGGAAGATGACAAAATGGCTAATAATATTTTGAAATTTTGTGGGAAAAAAAAAATATCCTGGTTTAATGGACATGCAAAAGGAGTTTTTGAGTGTCTTATTCTTATCATTACAGTGATTTTGAGATTGTGGCAAGAACACATTTGCAAGGAACTGCATGCATGATGTGCAATAACGTGTGTAATACAGTTTTCAGTTTGACAACTTGACTATCCAACAAACAAAACTTAAGGTTATTATATTTATTCAAATTTGTGCTGTATGATGGAACGGTTTTAAAGAATGAATACAATTCAACAATATTAATTTTATAAATAATGTTAATTTTTTTTATTTTTTAGATATTTTAGTAGAAAATCATATGATGCAGTTTCAGATGTTCAGATGTGTGCAGCGCGTTTTACGGAGGACGAGGACTGTTTCCTGTGAGAGTAGACTACAATGCCGGTGTCTGTTTCTATAAAGTGGGGCAATTCCAACTTTGCAAGGACAGTCTGGCACTTCTGACTCACAGCCTGTGAGTACGTTTACATATTTAAAGGATTTGCCACTGATGATTCAAACGTGAGTTTTAAGCTGTGTAGAGTAGCGCTTGTTGTTTGTCGTTTCTCCGATCACAAATGAAGACATGGTTTTATGTTTACGTGGCGTGATACGCAACACAACGCATAAAAACACAGTATAAGTCATTATAATCAGTAATTATGTCCACAGTAGATGCAACAAATGCCTAATTTATAATGTTTTTTTGTTTGTTTTTGACTTGTCACGCTGGGACACGGCATCACAGTATGGTAAGGCAGCGTTTCCCAATCACAGTCCTCTTAACACGTACGACGTTTGTTCTATTCGACAGTAAGTGCCCTGCGAAGTGGACATCACTGGATATTCCGCCATGACCCCAGTTCGCAACGAGTGTATATGTTCCATTCAAAAGGCATTAAAGTGTGTGAGAGGTGAATCTAAATGGTATTTATTTACAGAGGTATATGATGTCACACTAGTCTGTGTGAGAAGACGCTGCAGGCAGCAGCGCAGCACAAATCCATGAATGAATGTTTGTAAGTGAAGTAAACTTCACTTCATTAATCAGGTGTGTTAACTAAGAGAGACGTGCAAAATATGCAGAGCAGGGGGGTGCGAGGACTGGGATTAATTGAATAAACACTTAATTGAATATATTTAATTGTGTTTGGGCTTTTGTAATGTATTATTGATGATCATATCATCAGGTGCATTGCTTTGCTTAAAGGGGTTATATGACGTTGCTAAAAAAGAACATTATTTTGTGTATTTGGTGTAATGAAATGTGTTTATGCAGTTTAAGGTTCGAAAACACATTATTTTCCACATATTGTACATTATTGTTTCTCCTCTATGCCCTGCCTTCTGAAACGCGGCGATTTTTACAAAGCTCATCGGTCTGAAAAGCGAGGTGTGCTCTGATTGGCCAGCTTTCCAGTGTGTTGTGATTGGCCGAATACCTCAAGCGTGTGATGGAAATGTTACGCCCCTTAACATATTGTGATGCTGTGTGTCCCGGAGCGTTTCTTTTTGGGTTTCATACTTTAGTCTTTGCAACTTTAGGGATCTTATCTATGCATTAACAGCTTGTAACACTCCAAAGAGATAAGAAAACTTGAAATTGCATCATATGACCCCTTTAACTGTTGCAGAATGGAGAGCAAACCCAACATGTGCTTGAGGCAGGAGAGCTGGTGGAGACATTATGGAGCAAGATCATCTTAAGTGGCTAAAGGAAGCCCTTTTGTACCAAAGAACCTTTGTCATGTTCTGCATCTCAACCTGTTGTTCAGCACTCTTCACCTCCAGCTTCTGCTCCTTCCACTCAAAACTCACATTGTTAGTCAGCCACAGCACATGATGGTGGGTTTTTATATCTGAGTTTTTATATTTATCTTTTACTTAGTTCTTTGCATGGTTAAACGTAATTATGATTAACATTTACAATTTTGTAAAAACAGACAAGATGAATATCAATGGAGCTACAGTTGGGACCATAGCCTGGATCACCCATGTGGACAACACACACATGGACAGTTTCTCAAACTACGATGTTCACAGAACAGTAACTTGCTTTGCAAATAAAATGTATTAAACCTAACACCTCCGTGAAGTTGGCTCCCCATAAAAAGGAATAATCACCAAAACTACGCCATTCGTTTGTGCTGATTTGTGCCGCAAAAATGAACTTTTGTGCTGGTTTGGTGTTTGAGATATTAAACATTAATTGCCACTTAAATCAAACACTGTATCTATTTTCCTTCCATAGATATAACCAAAATATTTTCGGAGGCCGTGACGTCACTCTCCACCCCAGTTCGTCTAAATCGCACAAAACTGGTGTCATTCGTTTGTGCCGGTTTGTGCTGTTGAAATGAATGTCAAATATATTTCTCCTTCTTAGATATAACAAAAACTATTCTGGGCAGTGATGTCACTCTCCACCCCATGGCATCCAAATCTCTCCAAACCGGTGCTATTCGTTTGTGCTCGATTTGTGCTGTTAGGTGCCGTTGAAAGAAACCCTGTAACTATGACCGCTTCTTTTATATAAAAAAATAACCTTTTTACGAACAGTGACGTCACTCTCCACCCTATGGCGTCCAAATCTCTCCAAACCGGTGCCATTCATTTGTGCTCGATTTTTGCTGGTTTGTGCTGTTCAAATTTGCATTGTATCTATTTCCCGTCCTCAAAAATAACAAATACAAAACGGGCCGGTGACGTCCCTCCAAACCGGTGCCGTTCGTTTGTGAGGTATTTGACCTCCGTGAAGTTGCCCCCCCACCCAACGCAAAACGTCAGCAAAATAGTCTCAATCGTTTGTGCTCCGTTTGTGCTGTAAAAATTTTCGTTTGTGCAGCTTTGGTTTTTTAGATTAAAATAATATTTATAGGTCAATCTGAGGTCACTCAGCCCCCCCACATACTCCAAATTCAGCCAAATAGACTCGTTTGTTTGTGCCTCGTTTGTGCTGGTTTGTGCCGGTAAAAGTTCCATTTGTGCTGCTTTGGTTTTTAAAATATTAGATAATGAATTATAGGCGATGACGTCACTCAACCCCCCCACATGCTCCAAATTCACCCAAAATAATCTTCTTTGTTTATGTTTAGTTTAGTGCCGTCAAAATGTTCGTTTGTGATGCTTCGGTTTTTTAGATATTTTTAGTGATCATTCTGAGGTCACGCTCCAAATTTACTCCAAATAATCTTCTTTGTCTGTGCTGTATTTTTATTTATTTATGTGCTGCGTCGGTCTTTTAGATATTAAAATAATATTTAGTGATCATTCTGAGGTCACTCAGCCCCCCACATGCTCCAAATTTACCCCAAATAATCTTGTTTGTTTGTGCTTCGTTTGTGCTAGAAATATTTTCGGGTTTGCTACTGTTTTTTTAAAGATTTTTTTTTTTCATAGTCAACTAGTCCCATGTTTATATTAAATTGATTAATATAAGAACCTATTAAACAATCCTTTAATATATAGACATTCATAGCCTATTCCATTTAAGATTTATATAGCCTAGATTTATTTCTTGTCTGTGAGCCGGTTCATTGTTGTGACGTGCTCCATTCAGGGAGACTGCATTAGACGACAGAAAGCACATCCAAAAAAATTATTTCCGCTGGAAAAAAAATGTAAAAAAAAAATTAAATAAAAAAAATGTAAAAAAAAATGCGAGGGATTATGCGGGCGCCTCCATTTCATACAGTAGATAATACTCCCACACTCCTCATAAACACATGAAATGCGCCTATATAGTGCTTTTATTATTCATATAAAAATAATAATAACACCCTATTTTGGTCATATTCACTAGTAATTGCCCAGCTCCACATCAATAATCTAGCACAGAAATATACTTCTAATAGTAATAAGTGATAAATAATTACAATGTCTTCTTTTTCCCCTATGCATTCAATCAATATACTTTCAAGTGCTTTATGCGCGCTTAAGCGTGGAATAGGCTATAAATGCCTATATATTAAAAGGATGGTTTAATAGGTTATTATTAATCAATTTAATATAAACATGGGACTAGTTGACTAGGAAAAAAAATCTTAAAAAAACACAGTAGCAAAAACAAAAATATTTCCAGCACAAACGAAGCACAAACAAACAAGATTATTTGGGGTAAATTTGGAGCGTGACCTCAGAATGACCTATAAATATTATTTTATTATCTAAAAAACTGAAGCAGCACAAACGAAAATATTACTGGCACAAACCAGCACAAACGAAGCACAAACAAACGAGTCTATTTGGGGTGAATTTGGAGTATGTGGGGGGGACTGAGTGACCTCAGAATGAACTATAAATATTATTTTAATATCTAAAAAACTGAAATTGCACAAACAAAAATATTTCCGGCACAAACCAGCACAAACGAAGCACAAACGATTGAACCTGTTTTGGGTGAATTTGGAGTATATGGGGGGCTGAGTGACGTCATCGCCTATAATTCAATGTCTAATATTTTAAAAACTGAGGCAGCACAAACAAAACTTTTACCGGCACAAACGAAGCACAAACAAACAAGTCTATCTGGGGTGAATTTGGAGTATGTGGGGGGGCTGAGTGACCTCGGAATGACTTATATTATTTTAATATCTAAAAAACCAAAGCGGCACAAACGAAAATTTTTACAGCACAAACGGAACACAAACGATTGAGACTATTTTGCTGACGTTTTGCGTTGGGTGGGGGGCCAACTTCACGGAGGTCTCTAACCTCACTGGTTTGTGCCGTTAAAAGAAACAACCATGACCTCTTCTTAAAGATAACAGAAACATTACTCTCCTCCCGGTTTAGTTCGGCCGCAGAGTTAAAAAAAAAAAAAAAACTGCTTTTGCTTTCTTAAAATTTTTTGTTTATTCATTATAATTTTTTTTATTAATTTATATTTTTTAGTTGACTTAGTTTTTATTTGTTGGCAGAGTTTAGTTTAAAAGGTGAGACCGTTTTTTTTTTGTTTGTTTTTTTACTGCGAGTTTAAATCGTTCTAATTCGCTTGTGCTCGATTTGTGCCATTAGAATACTAAACATATTTCCCCTAGGAATAACAAATATATGCTAATTTAGGAAGCTCTCAGTCCATGCCAAAGGCTCTGTTCGTTTTTGCTTAGAGGTTTTTGATTGCAAAATATTCATAATACGTTTTACCTCTTATATGTATCTACAGTAGGCCTATCTATAATTTTTTTGTGGTCTTTTTTTCACACGTTCAGTATAGGTTAAGGCTATTATACCTTTGAGCACTTTTTCTATAGTCCATTATGTCCTTTTTGTCTTATTATGCAGTGTGATAAATAATAGTTTGTAAGGGGGACAGAAGAAAGTTAACATAATATTAATATAATAATATTAGCTGTTAAATGCAGTAATACCATGCAAATACAGTTACATATAGCCTATAGCTAATGGCATACCAAGTGCTTCTGTTTTCCACCCTTTTAAATAGGCCTATTTAAGAAGAATTTTAGGTACAACCAGGATTTCATTTCACGCACAAATCGAGCACAAATAAACGCGGCATTTGGTGTGGAGATCACCTGGAATTAGGCTAGGCTATATGACCTAATTAATATTATTAATATTAATTTTACGATAAATATTAATTACGAATATTTGTGGGGAATAGACATAGATGTTTGATATTCTGATGGCACAAATCAAACACAAATGAAACAGAATGATGCTGCCTTGAAATTTAAGCTTAGTCAACTTTAAAATATGAAGTTAGTAAAACTTAGATCTGACTAAACTTAAAATTTTAAGGCAGCACAAGCACTTTTTTTTTTTTTTTTTATTTTAACTCTGCGGCCACGCTATACAGGGAGGAGGGTAATGTTTCTGTTATATTTAAGAAGAGGTCATGGTTGTTTCTTTTAACGGCACAAACCAGCACAGATGGAGCACAAACGATTGAGACTATTTTGCTGACGTTTTGCGTTGGGTGGGGGGCCAACTTCACGGAGGTCAAATACCTCACAAATGAACGACACCGGTTTGGAGGGACGTCACTGGCCCGTTTTGTATTTGTTATTTTTGAGGACGGGAAATAGATACAATGCAAATTTGAACAGCACAAACCAGCACAAATCGAGCCCAAACGAATGGCACCGGTTTGGAGAGATTTGGACACCATAGGGTGGAGAGTGACGTCACTGTTCGTAAAAAGGTTATTTTTTTATATAAAAGAAGCGGTCATAGTTACAGGGTTTCTTTTAACGGCACAAACCAGCACAAACTAATAGCACCGGTTTGGAGAGATTTGGACGCCATGGGGTGGAGAGTGACGTCACTGCCCAGAATTGTTTTTGTTATTTCTAAGAAGGAGAAATATATTTGACGTTCATTTCAACAGCACAAACCGGCACAAATCGAGCACAAACGAATGACACTAGTTTTGTGCGATTTAGACGAACTGGGGTGGAGAGTGACGTCACGGCCTCCGAAAATATTTTGGTTATATCTACGGAAGGAAAATAGATACAGTGTTTGATTTAACAGCACAAACGGGCACAAATCGAGCACAAACGAACTGCGCTGGTTTGGAGCGATTTGGGCAACATGGGGTGGAGAGTGACGTCACACGGTCAAAAAAAGAATGTTTAATATCTCAAACACCAAACCAGCACAAACGCTCATTTTTGCGGCACAAATCAGCACAACCGTAGCACAAACGAATGGCATAGTTTTGGTGATTATTCCTTTTTATGGGGTGCCAACTTCACGGAGGTAAACCTAACAGCTATTCTTGCTTAAATGAGAGGCATACATAAATTCTTTATGTAGTAAAGCTTAAGTAAGAAACAGAGAAGAAGACACAGAGTGCTCATTAGTCTCGTAAAGCTGTTGTTCCCCAGGTTGATGCTCAGGGATGTTAAACATCCAACACTCGATGTACCTTTTAACAAGATCCACTCTGAAAAGTCTCTAAATTCTTTTAACATTTACATTTATTAGGGGCCAAGCACCGAAGGTGCTTAGGCACCTATTGAATCCGTTAGCATGATTTTTTTTCTTCCGGAGCAAGTCTATGGCAGCCCATAGAACCGCTTGTGGGAAAGTTGTGAAATTTGGCACACTGATAGAGGACAGTGTCAACATTAACCATAGCAAATTTGGAGTCTCTAACTCTCTAGCGCCACCACTTGTCCAAAGTTTCAATATCTTTATGCTAATAACTTTTGAACCGTAAGGCACAGAAGGAAAATTTTTTCCTCTGAATCCTTGGCTCATGCCGAGTCGAATGGACCCCAAAATACAAAAAATCGCAAGGTTTAGTTTTTTCGCTTTCTTATTTTATTTTGCATGTTTGACACTCTTTAATGTTTCAGATCATCAAACTAATTTAAATATTAGTAAAAGATAACACAATTAAACACAACATGCAGTTTTTAAATGAAGGTTTTTATTATTAAGGGAAAACAAAATCCAAAACTACATGGCCCAAAAAGTGTTTGCCCCCTGGACCTAATAACTGGTTGGGCCACCCTTAGCAGCAACAACTGCAATCAAGCATTTGCGATAACTTGCAATGAGTCTGTTACAGCGCTGTGGAGAAATTTTGGGCCACTCATCTATGCAGAATTCGAGCATGAACCGCCTTTTTAAGGTCATGCCACAGCATATCAATAGGATTCAGGTCAGGACTTTGACTAGGCCACTCCAAAGTCTTCATTTTGTTTTTCTTCAGCCATTCAGAGTGGGACTTGCTGGTGTGTTTTGAATCATTGTCCTGCTGCAGAACCCAAGTTCGCTTCAGCTTGAGGTCACAAGCAGATGGCCGGACATTCTCCTTCAGGATTTTTTGGTACCAGCAGAATTCATGGTTGCATTTAATCACAGTAAGTCTTCTAGGTCCTGAAGCAGCAAAACAGCCCCAGACCATCACACTACCACCACCATATTTTACTGTTGGTATGATGTTCTTTTTCTGAAATGCGGTGTTACTTTTACGCCAAACGTAATGGGACACACACCTTCCAAAAAGTTCAGCTTTTGTCTCATCAGTCCACAGAGTTTTCCAAAAGGCGATCATCAAGATGTTTTCTGGCAAAACTGAGACGAGCCTTAATGTTCTTTTTGCTCAGCAGCGGTTTTCGTCTTGGAACTCTGCCATGCAGACCATTTTTGCCCAGTCTCTTTCTTATAGTGGAGTCTTGAACACTGATCTTAACTGAGGCAAGTGAGGCCTGCAGTTCTTTGGATGTTGTTGTGGGGTCTTTTGTGACCTCTTGGATGAGTCGTCGCTGTGCTCTTGGGGTAATTTTGGTCAGCCGGCCACTCCTGGGAAGATTCTCCACTGTTCCATGTTTTTGCCATTTGTGAATAATGGCTCTCACTGTGGTTCGCTGGAATCCCAAAGCTTTAGAAATGGCTTTATAACCTTTTCCAGACTGATAGTTTCTCAATTACTTTTCTTTCTCATTTGTTTCTGAATTTCTTTGGATCTCGGCACGATGTCTAGCTTTTGAGGGATCTTTTGGTCTACTTCATTTTGTTAGGCAGGGTCCTGTTTAAGAGATTTCTTGATTGTGAACAGGTGTGGCAGTAATCATGCCTGGGTGTGGCTAGAGAAATTGAACTCAGGTGTGATAAACCACAGTTTTAACGGGGGCGGGGGGTGGCAAACACTTCTTCACACAGGGCCATGTAGTTTTGGATTATGTTTTCCCTTAATAATAAACACCTTCATTTAAAAACTGCATGTTGTGTTATCTTTGACTAATATTTAAATTTGTTTGATGATCTGAAACATTAAAGTGTGACAAAACATGTAAAAAAAAAAAATAAGAAAGCAGGAAGGGGGCCAACACTTTTTCAACACCACTGTACATATAAATTACATAAATTAATGTAGCCTAATTGCTAGCAATTACAAGGTTAACGGGTGTTTTTGGAGTAAGATCGATTTCTCTTTCATGAGTACTTCCTCTTTTTGGCTGGGTTTCGTTTCTCCGTGTCATAAACTCTAGGCGCAAGGCTTAGGGGCGTGATATTCAAATGATGATTGTTTTCTGACCCCACATTTATCAGTGAAAACGTGCGATCATTCGTATGATGAGATTGGTGGCATACGAATGTTTCATGAATCACAAGTGAACTGTCGTAAGTTGATTTGTGTGAACTGATCAGCGCTCGTTTCTATGTTAAATTGATATATGAGGCCCAATGTGTGTCTGCCTTAGTCAGGGCCTGTGCAAATACCCATGCTTGCAGTCTTGCACTTGTCTACTTGTTTACTTACATGACGCATTTCCTGTATTTGGGTGGGTGTGAAGACTGTAACTGTGTGTAGAAATTTTGATTGCCTGATGGGACACACTTGTAAATCTCGAAGTGTTTACAAAGCTTTATTTTGTTTTTCAATACTTTGCATTTTATCCAGCATGACTGCTGTCAGTATTTGCAAAAAATGCCCTGACTTGGCTTCTGGAACTAAAGGCAAGAGTGACTTTCATCTATGGCCCCATCCTAAAGATGGACTCCACCAAAAAGTAAGATGACTCAGTTGACGTTTTTGGTTAATTTTATTTTTTCCCATTGTAAAACAGACAGGTTCTGGACTTTTAATATTAATACTTCTTTTTATCCAATTTTAGGTCACAAAGAACCTTGCTGGTGATTGTGGTGGCACAGCACTGTGGGTTACAGATATAGGCTCCTCAACAACTATTGTTCTCCCATGGGTAATTGCAGAGCAGCTGCAGTGTTTGGTGAATGGGACAAACATTTTTTTTTTTATTGCTTGCAGTAGGCAGTAGTGTCGATGATGGACCAGGGGTTGTATGGCCTCTGCCTGCTGCTGAATAGGTTCTGGGGAAGTGAGCTCCATGATTTTGAGGGGCTCACCATCCAAGTCCATATCCTAAAACCCCTCATCACTCTCCAGATCACTCTCCAGGTCTTCATCATGAATCCCATCTGCAATATCAGGATCCGCACTGAAGTCTTCCTTGAGCTTTATTTGTTTTGGAATACAAGTATTCCACACCAGTGATTTCACCTGTAGACAATCAAAGTGTGATGAGCACATGGGTGAAATGCAGGTGTCACAGCTACTACACAAGTGTCGTGTGTGCACAAACATGTTACCTGTGTATTCGCCAGGGCTGATGTAGTCCGTCTGCCATATTAAAGCCCATAAATTGCTGGCTCAGGATGTTGGCGTACTGCTGCAGTTGGCCACTGTAGCAGATATCCTTTCTACTGCCACCTTCAACATTAGAAACCACACAAGCCTCATTCCATTGTACAAGCCCTTCCAGCAGGTATATCTGAAAGTGAAGGTTACTTGCACTTGTTCCTAAAAAAGCAGGCAGAAAGAAGTTGGCACCATGAACAAACAACTCACATTGTTAAGGAAAAATACATACCTGACACAAAGTGGTTTAGGTGCAGGTGGAAGAACTCCAAGGACATTGAGCCATGTGTACGGCGATACTGGTGCAGAATGATCCCTTCTTTGGTCACATGCCCTCTTCCTGTACAGCTGCACACCTGGTCCTGGATACAGTCGATGTGGCGCTGCTGTGTCCCGCCAGATCTCTTTCATCCTGTCCTTGTCAAAGAGTCTCCTGGGCCCCATGAGTGCGGCGGCGACAGTGCCTTGCCAGCTCTTTAGCAGTGGGCTTGCAGCCTCAGGCCTCCTTCAGCCTTTTAACATCACCAGCTTCCCACTTGAAGATGCAGATCAAGAGGCGTCACATAAATCGGGCGTACAGTGGTGACCCAAACTGCGATGCGCTTCATGAAATGCCACACATCCAGCCTGACCACCAGCTGGTCCCACTCGCTAAACATTGCTGCCACCTTGCTTTTACCTCCTGTGTACGCAGCAGTCCCGCTCCACATAAAGGACTTGCGGAAAAGCTTCTCCAGCTCGGGCGGTAGCGATCCACAAGTCCAGAACACATGGGAAGCAGGCCCTTCCCTCTTCTTCTGAGGACACATGAGGAATTTCGTTCGCCACATCCGTCACCCACACAACGGTGCCAGCAGCATCACCAGCTAGCTTCTTGGTGACCTAAAGTACACAATGAGAAGTATTATAAAAGAAACAAGACATTTTTATTTTACAATGAAAAATAACATTCAATTTAACACTAAATCAAGTGTTACCTTCTTGGCTGAATCCATCTATAAGTTGAAGCCATAGACAGAGGTGACCGGGGGCTTTAGTTCAGGAAGCTGTTTCAGTACGTCTTTAGCTTACACTAACAGCAGCCAAGATGGAATAGGTACAGGCACCATCTGTGGCAGTGGGTCAAAAAGACTGCTGGGGTCACAAAATTCCTCAGCACAGACAGGTGCATTGATGACTGGCCCAGGAAATGGTCTTTATGCCTGAGGGGGACAGGTGCCTGTACCCAGCTTGCGCCCCTGCATCAGTCTCACAACCTCCCTATCACAGGACAAGCTATAGATAATAAAGAAGACCATAGCACAATGTCAGACCATTTAAAAAAAAAAGTGAAAGTAACGTGACATACAGCCAAGTATGGTGACCCATACTCAGAATTCGTGCTCTGCATTTAACCCATCCAAAGTGCACACACACAGCGGTGAACACACACACCGTGAACACACACCCGGAGCAGTGGGCAGCTATTTATGCTGTGGCGCCCGGGGAGCAGTTGGGGGTTCAGTGCCTTGCTCAAGGGCACCTCAGTCGTGGCATTGCCGGCCCGAGACTCGAACCCACAACCTACTAGGAGTCAAACTCTCTAACCACTAGGCCACGACTTCCCCAAGTGTGTGCACATTATGTTAAGGGACTTAAAAATACTTTATACCTGTAGGTTAGGACCGCAGGAAATTGTTCACAGTGGCTGGGATCCTACTGGTCCAGGATGTCTTGTGACCAGGCTGCCAGCTTCTTTTTACAGGACCGGCATTCAGTCGCCATAAAGTACCACCTGTTTAGGTCCAAGACCCTCCGGACAGTCTTTTACATGCCAGAAGCTGTTAGCTGGATCCCAAGGCGATGGCATTTACGCTGGGACCACAGCAGCTTGTATGCCCACATGCGGAAGGGAACCCAGAGGAACAGCCTGCTGTGAAAGAAGGCCGTTCTTCCCTTACTAATAACAAACCAATTGAATTGCGCTGATGCCCAGTTTAATTTAAATGTTATTTATTCTGCCAATGAGATTCGTTTTAACATTCAGTGAAATTGGCCAGACATCTTCATTGGTCCTTTGGAAGTAACGTCATGTTGCATCAATTACCACAATGCACAGCACCTTGATCTGAGAGAAAATTAAAACAATAAGTGGAAAAGAAATGAATGAACATGATGATTCAGCTGTGAATACAGTCCAAAAGCATCTACAGAATCAAGAGCACTCGTGGCTGTACCTTAGCGAATTCTTTTCTTGTAGTGATATTAGCAAGGATTCATACAAGATGAAATGTATCCTTTATCTCCCACTCACCAAGGAAATGTCTGCCTTCAAAATTTCGCCATCAAACTTAAAGAAGCTTATTGAGGTAAGTTAGTTTTTTTTTGTTTTACTGATACTTTTTTTTGCACATTTTGACCTTGACTGGCAAGCTGCTTTTCTGTGTATTAGGCCTATGTTCGCTAATGCATGCAGTTGACGATATAAGGCTTACATAATAAAATGTTAGGAATGCATAATTTATAACTAAATGCATAACTAAATTATTTGCTATGGTAATTGTCTGCCATTTGTAGCAGTTGTTGAGGGGGGAGGAAACTTTGGCGCTTATAACATTAGTTGTATTGCTTTTGAATCAACATTATTGTCCCATGATCTCATTGTGGTTTAATTCATGCGCAAGAAAAGATATCCATGAATTGCTTGCCCAAGCGAGAAAATGTTTTTCTGCAACAAGATCTGGATTACCGAAAATCACATTGTACTTAATGCAAAAGTAATGCAAGTAAATCATTAAAAATGACTATCAAATCAATCCACACTGTCATGTCAGCCTTACAGTTCCGTGTTTTTGTCATTGAGAAATATAAATTCATGTTTGATAGTCACTAAATTATATTTTACCTCTAAAATCAACAAGTGTTTAACATTTTAAAGTGTGCAATTGGCTGCAAATGGCTCAGTTTTTAATAATGCCAACCCTTTTGCAGAGAGTGCATAAGTGTAAATAAGTTACATTTATATTGCATACCAATATAAAGACGTTTTTATTAATGTTTATTTATTTGTTATTGTTTTTTTTCTTCTTTGTTTTGTTTTACAGAGAATGCACCCAAATTACCTCAAAAACTACTCTCAATTGACAGCACAGAAGAGAAAGATCAGGACCTTCACCCATGCTTCCAGCAGTAAACAAGTAAAAGTACTGAGTATCAGATCAGTGCATCTGTAATTGCAAGCACAGTAGATTGTTGAACTGCACATAGAAAATCATTCATTGGTGTAACTGCTTACTGGATTAATCCTAAAAGTCTGGCAAGATATTCTGCTGCACTTGCCTGCAAAAGATTAAAGGGCTCTCATACTTTTGAGGTACTAGCTAGTGCTTTAAATGATATCCACTCAGAGTATGAAATACGCGACAAGGTTGTCTGCACAACCACAGACAGTGGTCCCAATTTCTGAAGGCTCAGAGTTTTAGGAGCAGAAAACTATTAATTTAAAACTGAAGCAGGCAAGTGTGAAAGTGATGACAACACTGATTCTGAAGGCTGTGGTGAGGGAATTGATGATGTGGAATCCCAAGATGCTCTACTTCTGGACCAAGATGATGGCTTTGAATTCCAGCTACTGAAACATCAAAAGTGTGCCTGCCACATATTTAACCTAGACTCAAGTGTTGATGCCCAAAGAGCTCTCTCAAATGAACACTACAAAAAACTCTACAGATCTGTCTTTAGCAAGTGTCAAGCTTTATGGAATTAAAGCAGCCAAATGGCTCTAGCAGCTGAAGCCTGTTGAAGCAGAATGCAGGCTTCATCTTAAGGCCAAACCAAATGCAGTTGAATTCAACTTTTATGGCTGTTGACAGAATCCTCCAAATTTGCAAAGAAGCAGGAGAAGGCGTACTTTGTATATATATATGCAATATATGCACCTCTCTTGAGGTTCCAGTGTAAGTGTTTTTCCACTCTATTATTGTAAACAACTTGCTTTGTGGTTGATGTATACTCTTTGATCATTCTAGTTTCTCCTGTAGGTTTAATCCAGCAGAAATGCTGTTCTTGATGGAGTGGGCCAGCACAATGCATCCAGTTGCAGAAGTACTGAACATCTTGCAAGCGGAAACAAATACACAGCTGGGGTGGCTGATGCCAAGTGTTCATCAGTTAAGCTTGAAACTTCAGCGACAGGTACTGTGGACCACTTGTGGACGCCCTTCAACAAGGAATCCAAACACGATTCGGGCATATGTTTGAAGATGCTGAGGTCATCACTGCTACCATCCTTCTCCCTAAATTTCAGACCTCTTGGACAAATGATGAAACATCATAAAAAAAGGTAAATTAATGCAAACAACAAACTTGAAGAAAAATTCTAATCTTGTTAATTTCTGAACCATAACAGTATGATTGACCAATATGAATATATCTTTTTGCATACATAAATATTAAAGGGTTCATCAGATGCCCATTTACCACAAGTTGATATGATTCTTTAGGGTCATACTTCAGTAAAATTTCTCAATGGTAGTGTAAAACAGCACCCCTTTTTACCTTGTCAAAATCAGCTCTGTTTTCAGCAAGCTGTTTTAGTGCATGTTCCTTTAAATGCAAACCTTTTGTTAATTGTATACCTTGTAGGGCTGTGCAATTTGTCATTGTCATGTGCATCTCGTCAGTAAAGCCGGTCCTGTGATTAGTAGTAAATCTCCATCACCTGCTTTCAAGATTGAGCGGCATTCACTACACAGAGCCGTAGTTCACTAACAGGCTAGGTGATATCGCGTTCAAAATTGAATGCGATTATGAACACGATATTGTCTAATTGTCAGTGAACTATGGCTCTGTGTAGTGAATGCCACTCAATCTGAAAGCAGGTGATGGAGATTTACTACTGATCACGGTGTAAGGGTGGTTTCCCTACAGTGGTTCAGGCTGTATGACTGCCGAATGACTAAAGAAATGTTGTCAGCACGATGGTATAAAACTGTACAATTCTAGTCTATAACCACCCACTGCCACTTATACCAACGACGGAAATAAGCGCAGTTAGAATAGGTAAATATGTGGGAGAGCGTTGCTATTAAGTGACTTTATTGTATTGCAATAGGTAGCACTTTAATATAAACCTTGAATCAAGACTAGCTAGCACATAATTAATAATTTAAATGGTTTAATTACAGTATTTTGCTATGGTTACACTTGAATTGATTACAAAATAGATGAAGGATGGTAAAACATCAACCGTTAACTGTACCCAGCATGTATGTAAAATATTACCTGAGAGAGAAAGAGAGAGGGGAAGATGGAGAGAATGCCAGCAAAGAAAAGAGGCAGCAAAGAGAAAGAGAGGGAGGAAGAGAAAGAGTTAGAGTGTTGTTTTATCCATTAATTGAACATGTGAATAAAAAAGGAATGTGAGACATTCAAACTGACCAATCAGCAGATTCAACTTCACCCACTGGGCAAAAGGTGTGACAATTAGCAGACCCCCGATATATGCACATGCTGGCCTACAGGCCTTGATTGATATGAAAGTGATGTGACATACAGCCAAGTATGGTGACCAATACTCAGAATTCGTGCTCTGCATTTAACCCATCCAAAGTGCACACACACACCTTGAACACACACCCGGAGCAGTGGGGAGCCATTTAGGCTGCGGTGCCTGGGGAGCAGTTGGGGGTTCGGTGCCTTGCTAAGGGCATCTCAGTCGTGGTATTGCTGGCCCGAGACTCGAATCCACAACCTTAGGGTTAGGAGTCAAACTCTCTTAACCCTTAGGCCATGACTTCCCCAAATCAGCACTTCTATATCAAATATCAGCACTTCTGTGCCTTCAGAAATGCCAAATAGCCCTTTTGTTACTCAAGATAGGTTTGGGACAGTAAAACTTTGATAATTTTTGACCCTACAAAGTCCCCCCTTGGCACTGTTGGAGACACCTAAAGGAGGCAAAAGGTGACATAGTCCATAGAAACATGATTTCTGTTGTGTGCAGATGTCATCTTCAGACTTCTGGTCCAGACTTGTTGCAGTTGCAGCTGGTCAGTCTTTGTTCTTTTTTCAGTCCTGTGTGAGAGATCTTCATCAAATGGTGTTGCACCCTTCATAGATATGCAAATCATCCATTGAATACTTCACACCTCCCCAAGAGCAGGCACTGAACATGGTAGAACCCACTTGTCCCTCTTTCTGAGGCAGTACACAGGATGTGAACTTATGCAGCAGGAATCCTGTGATTTCAGAAGAGCATATGGCACAACAAACAGCAAAAGTATACATGGCATTTATCATTGGTCAGAGGTTTGATGTGCTCAGATTGAATTTGTCTCTGACAAAAAGCCCTTAAATCGATGTACTTAAAAAGATGGTCAAGGTGAGAACAAAATATGATCTAAAAAGCTCTTGCACTGTTTTGGAAACGTTAAAATAAATTGCATTACAACAAAATCAACAATTATTGATTTCAGATCCCCCTTCATCAATAAGAGTGTTAGCAAAATATTCAGTGTAACCAAATACAGAGATTTAAATTTCCTGAAACAATTGTTTCAACTAAAATTGGACAGCATACAAAGAAACAACAATCAAATTAGTTTCAGAAATGTTTCAAAAGTACTTAAATTTTTGCACTTGGGGAAGAATGAGAAATACTAATTTACATCTGAAACTTGGTGAGATAAAAACTAAGTGATTAGGTAAACCCAAAGAAACCAAAAACAAACAATAATAGGATGAAATTCACAATTATAATACAGTCTAGATGTATAGACTTAACATTATATGAGGCAGAATCAGACCGATGTAGATTTGACTCTTGTGTGTGAAGCTCAAATGGTGTTATCGATGTGTCTGTATTTGGCAGAGGCTATGTGCTATGTGTAACCATGCTCCAAACAAAGATGAGGAAGTTTTACAATTGTGATGCAAATTTAGTCCTGTAGTAACAGGGAGCCAACATGAGAATGTGAGTATGAGGTGTGATCTGGCTCAAAATGCTTCCATACCAAGATTTTTTTTTTTGTTAATGAGCATGATAAAGTGCAAAGTTCAGAGGTATTGAATTCTATTGTGAGGAATTGTGAATCACACTGTGGCCACATGGCAATTCTATGCTCCTGTACATGGCTTAACTGCAGCTATATGGAAAATAGCAGAGTGTACCACTCAGGAGTAGAGTTGGGAATCGTTAGAAATTTTCTGGTTCTGCCTAACGGTTCCGGTCCCGATTCTGGTTCCATTAAAATCATTAAACAAATATGAAAATAATAGTGGTAAGGAAAAATGCACAATACTCAACTACTCAATGCTCAATACTGTTTATTACTTACTGTCAACTTGATTTAAAAGTTGGCAATGTCAAAATTCAACATATATTACAGTATACGGATCTTCCTAAGTAGGGTTGGGTATTGTTAGAAATTTTCCGGTTCCATTTAAATGAACTATTATTATGTTTTTTTTTTTTTTTTACTATTTTACCTTCATTGAATAGTGTTGTTGGAAGGTAGTAAGTAATGTTGAGTAATGCTAGTCCATCAATCACCATATGCTTCAAAGTTGATGTTTTTTACCCTATCAATAACATTTTGCTTTTCAAGCGGGAATAAGCTGGTTGGCCAAATAATCCCTTGAGGGCTAAGACACTTGTTAATTTCCCTAAATTAATGAAATATAACCTGTTATACTTATAACCATGTATTCACACACTCCATAAAGCCCCTATTTTACAAATAATAATGCAGTCAGGAGATGGTGTGATGCAACGAGTGCTTTCCACATTTTAAACATTTAAAATGCATGAAAATAAATATTTTCTGTCACTTTGTTTAGCACTTTTGAAATGGCCTGCATACTAAATAATCTAACCCTAATACTTGCATAACAATAGCTGTCTATTTATTTAGTGGTCCAAGTTGAAGGTTTTTTTTTTTTTGTGTGTGTTTCTATTTGCATCTGAACATTATATATTATTTTTTATTTAAACCATTTATTTTTTATTTAAATGTGGTATTCGTTTCCAATCCTCCCTATACATTAGTATTTCAATAAATGTAATTGAAAGTGAAATTAAATGAGAAATCATCACTGTAGTTTTCAAAAAATATATTAAAACAACAATATGCAGGGCTTAAAGTATTCCGGCACCGTGCTGGATCTTCGGCGTGTGGCCGTGAGGGGAAAAAAAAATATTTGAGAGCCTGCACATGCGGTTTAATATTTTCGAGCCCATTTATTTTACCTACCAATCATATGAGAGAAACGCAGCTTTAACTAACGTTACAAGCCTATCAGAAGCAGAGAAGGGCGGGTCCTTGCAACACAGTATGATTGACACCCATACGTCTACGTCACGTTAGCGTTGTCGGAGAAAAAAAAATGGAGCGCAAGTTTATGAAGCCTGGGGATGATGTCCTAGGATTAGATAAAGGACTCAAAAATAAATGGCGCTGGGCGTGGATTTGAAGAAAGTTGAGATGGCGAGCCTTTTGGCAGTTGGTGCAAGAAACTGTGAGAGCTCGGGGCTTGTTTATGCACGATTTGCTCGAGGAAGCTACTGTAATGTCAGCAGCGGTAAGAAAGTGCTTGCTCGTCATGATTAATGGTGCGTTCACAGCAGACGCGAATAGAGCGTCTGGCACGAGTGATTGCAATGTTAAGTCAATGCAAAGACTCGAATTAGACAACCTGCGGCGCGAATTGGGCGTTTTGAAGCGCGAAACGCGCGAGTTGAAAAATCTGAACTTTGGCGAAGTTTCGCGCCGCGTTAACCAATCAGGATTGCTCTAGTAGTGACGTGATTACGACGTAGCGAGCGGAGGGAAAATCCGAAACAACAATGGAGGACACACTTATCATCGCTGTATGTGGATACCCGGAGCTGTATGATACTTCTTCATACTTTTATACAATGACCAAAAGTTTTGGTGTGTTATTTTGTGCACAACATAGTAAATCATAATTTGTATTTGTTAAATAAAAATATTATTTATATGTAAGACTAGAATATTTATGGCAAACATTTGTACATTCATTCTAATTATATCCTATTGCAAATACACTCATAATAGTATAGTAAAAATAGTTATTTGTGAGCAACGAGACAGGGATTCCTTTTGGAGGCTAGCTCCATTTATCATTTGAAAACAAGAAAACTATAACAATCTAAACTTTCAATATTTTTTTTTGTTCAAATGATGAAAGATTTACAAGAGTTAAGTATGGAAAAAGATAGCAAATAGCAAGATACCCTATTTTTTTTTTTTTTAATTGGACGAATGAAACACTTTGCATCTTTGTTTTATTCGCACCAACATGATTTTAACATTTTGGAATAATTTATTTATATAGCATACCTGGTAAAGACCTTTTTTTTTATTTAAAACCAAATTTAAAAACTAAAACAAATACTAAATGCTGATTAAGAAACATCTTATTGAATGTGTGTTGATTGTGTTGTTTGGATTGTAAAACTATACAGTTGTTGCCTTTAATTTCACATGGTTACTGTTAATCTTTTAATTTAAGGCCAGTTCTATGTAGTTTCAACCCAATTCAAAAAAAAAAAAGCTAAATGCTGATGTCTGTACCATCTATGTTTGTATTGAATGTAGGCTACTTACTGTGCAGTCACTGCCGTTAATTTGGTTAAGATGGTTAAGATGGTTACGGTTATTGTTTTCAAAAGCAATAAGCCAGTTTGGCCTATTAAATACCAAATAAACATCTTGTTTATGTATATTTTCCTTCTTTCTTGTTTGTTGCTTAAAGAAAAAAAAATCAGAAATTGGTATCGGAATCGGCCCGTTTGCTTGTAAAAAATCGGTATCGGAATCGGCCATGAAAAATCATGATCGGTGCATCCCTAGTTTTGTTTGAAGACAAGTTACCAGCATCCTCCTTGACAACTATGCAGTCATGAGAGGAAAAAAGTCTGGCCTTGAAACTCAAGCAAGGAAGGAGAATCCATACCTCCTTGACGTATCTGGAGACACCGTGCACATGGTTTCCAACGCTGCCAAGGCCCTCATGATAATGGCCTTGATTTCACTTCTAATCTTCAGTTTAGCAGTTCAGTTCTTTAGCACTTTGAGCACTTGTTATTTAAGCACTTTAAGCACTTGTTATTGTTTAGAAGAAAATCACTTTATTTGACATAGTACTTTTAAATAAATGGTGCAAAGCATAATCATTGAAGAGAGTCATGTCTGTCTCAGTTTACCAGTTTTTTAAGCACTTTAAGCTCTTGTTACTGTATTTTTGTTATTATTGTCAATATTTGAAGTAAGTCTGTTTGTGCAGTTTCTCTCCAACCCCCCCCCCCAAAAAAAATTCAGGCTCAGGATTTTTTTTCCACTTTAACCCCTGAATATGTATATGTATAAGCAGTATGCTTTTGGAAGTGCTTTTAAATTAATTTTAAACAGGTTCTTTATCTCTTCGTATGCAACTAAATTACTGTGGTATTGTAAAATACATTAATTATACATGAAATATTTTTGATATTTATCAGATTCTTTTTGAGTTACTCATTATTGGTATATTGTAAGTACTGGACAAATATCTAATAAAGCAGAAATGTACACAGACATTAGAAAAAGGAAAATATATATTTATTTATATATACATATATGAACTAAAACATTATATATTATATAAAATTATTTATTCAAAACAAAATCTTTACAACATATAAATTGTGTCCTTGACTATTTTGTCTCTCCTCTCTAGACTTCCTCCATCCACTGTGCCACAGTCTTCCCAGAAGCCTTTGCACAGAAGTGGACACCCCGGAACTGGCTGTGGCCAAATTCTTTAGTCTTTGGTTGGCAACACTTTTGGCAGAGGAACTGCTGAGGTATTTTTCATTTTTTAGAGTTCAAACCTTGAGCTGCAGCTGCTGCGGCTGCCTTTGCCTCTGCCAGCTTCTTTCGCCGCCACGCTGTGGTCCTGGGCACCCTCTTCTCATCTGGTGCTGCAACTGGTACAGGTGCTTCTACAACAGGTATGGGCATGGCAGGTGCTGTGGTAGATGTATGTGCAGCAGCAGGTAGAGACGCAGAGGCAGGTATGGCAAAAGTGGCAGAAGGGACTTGAGGTGCTGGTGTCAAATCCACTGGAGGAAGCTGGCCTCAAGAACGCGGTGCTGCCTGTCCGGAAGCATCCTGAGGTATTTCAAACTCAAAGGATGAGTGTACATGCTGGATTGCTTCCGGTAGTTTTGGCAGTACCAGTGGGGAGCTGTTCAGGGGCCACCAAAGGAGCAGTAAAAGGCTCAGTGTCCTGCTGCAAGACCTCCCTCTCCTGCCTCTTTATTCGGGCATTGTGCCTATATATACAGAAAAGACAAAAATAATTATGTAAAAATAATTATGAATATGAAAACCAACGCACAAAAACGAACAATTAATTACTGAACCTACCACTGGGAGATAGTGAGCTAGTTTAGCTCAGAAAGCTTTAATTTTGTCTGAGCCATGATTCCGGGGCTGCCCAGGACTATGTCTCGGATCATCCTGTAATCCCTTAGGATGGCAGCCCATTGGTTTACCCGGACTCCGGCGATGGTCTGACCGGCAGGGTAAATTCAGCAGAGCGCCAGGCAGATGGCTTCCACTACTCGGCTTGTGGTGGGCCACTGAGCTGGTCCACCTTCACCAAGGAAGCATCTGCAAAGTGAAAAAGGAGGAAAGTACAGTTAATCAGGCTATTTGACAGACAGTGGTCAAACAAGTGGATAACATTGGTAACGAGACTGGTTATGATTATAGCCAAGATACAAAGAACTTTCAAGAAAATCAAATGATAATAACTAACAAAGTAAGAAAAAAAAAACAAACCGGTACCTCTTCAGACTTCCAGTTCCAGGGGTCATATTGGTCTTCGAAAGGCTGACCTTGAAGCGACCCTTCAGGGACTCTGTCACGGTGGTGGCGGGGGGGGGTGGGGGGGGGGGGGGGGGTAGATGAGAGTGCCCTTGTCATGATCTGACAGGTTGTTCCACAGAACGACAATCTCATCCACCTTACTCTGAGTGACAAACCCCTGATGGCGCAGGTCAACCAGACTGTCGGCCAGCCTAATGACGTGGTCATAACCAGCTTGGCCATCTGGTCCCACACTCTTCATCTGTACATGAAAAGAAATTAATAAACTGCTCTGTTATCAATGTTAAATAAACTTACCAAAATTAAAGGGTTTTTCAGTCAGTCAGCCATTCATTATTACAAAATAAACCCCAAATGAAATGTCAACATCATCACACACACCATAAAATCTCAGTGTACACTGTGTTTATGGGTATTCATTTACCTGGCTCTGAGTGGACGAGGCAGGAGAGGAAAACTCAGCTGCTGGTGATGAGGACTGACCAGGAGGTTGTACGGCCGCTGTCTGTTCCTGAGGGGGCTGCAGGTCATTGCCCTCGAAGTTCCATAAGTTCAGTCGGCTCATCAAGGCACAGATCCTCAAAACCCTCATCACCCTCCAGATCACCCTGCAGGTTTTTCATCCTGAATTCCATCTGGAATATCAGGATCTACACCTATGTCTTCTTCAAATGCTCTGCTGGTTTGGGAATACAAATATTCCACACCAAAGAGCTCTCCTGTAGAAATACAGAGTGTATCACATAGATGTTTTAATAACACATGGGTGAAAAAACAGCTAAAATCGAATCTCTGCGTGAACGATACCTGTATATTCACTGGGGCTGGTGTAATCTGAGCCAGTTTCAGACCCATAAGCTGCTGGCTCAGTGCATTACAGTACTGCAGCAGCTGGCTGCCATAGCAGATCTCCTCCCTGCTGGCACCTTCAACTGCAGCGAAACCCACGTGCCTCATTCTCCACTGCTCCAGTCCTTTCTAACAGGTACATTTGAAAATGCAAGGCATTTGCACTTGTACCTAAATACAAATTCAGAAATGATCACCATGAAAAAAAAAAAACATACAGTACAAATAAACAACAAACACTATTTTTGAGTAATGCAAACCTGGCACAAAGCAATTTAAGTGCAGGTGGAACGACTCCAGGGATGTCGAGCCACATACACAGCTGTACACGGGTAGAATGACCCCATCCTTGGTCACCTGTCCCATCTTCCTGTACAGCTGTAGACCTGGCGGGTCCGGGATGCACTGCATGTGGCGCTGTTGGGGTCCGCCAGATCTCCTGCATCCTCTCCTGGTCAAGGAGCTTGATGCCTTGATGCTTGATGCCATGGTGTCCGTAGCTCCACCAAAGTCTTTAAGCAGCTTCTCAATTAGCTGCTCAGTCTCCTGGGCCCCTTGAGTGCGGTGGCAGCAATGCTTTCCCAGTTCTTTAGGGGTGGGCTGGCAGCCTGTCGACCGCTTGGCCTCCTTTAGCCTCTCCACATCCGAAGATCCATCCCATTCAAAGATGCAAGCGGTGAGGTGTTCATGAAGGGGCCATAAAGTGGGTTGCTGTCTGTGGTCACTCATACTGCAAACCTCCGCATTAAGTGCCACACGTCCAGCCTGACAAGCAGCTGGTCCCACTCACTAAACATTGCCGCTGCCCTTTTCTTTCCCCGTGGCAGAGCAACAGTCACGGGTCACATAGAGGACTTGGGGAGGAGCTTCTCCAGCTCTCCGGTAGCGTTCCACGAGACTAGAGCACATGGGAAGCAGGCCGTCACCCTGTGCCTCAGTGAGGACACAAGTTCCCAAATTCGTTTCCCACATCTGTGACCCATGCTGCTGTGCCAGCAGCCTGACCAGCCAGTTTCTTAGTGACCTGAAATAGGATGAAAATAATTATTAATGTGGAAAGACCTGTCAGTTTACACTGAAAAAATTATAATTTTGTAACAAAAAAAACCCCACGAAAACAAAAGGGTGATGTAGCCTACACCTATCTCTACCAATGGTGATATTATGCACATTTGTGTCTTCTTACCTTTTTAGTGGAATCCATTTTCAGGATGGTTCCATAGATAGAAGTCACCCTGGCCTTTAGTTCCGGCAGCCGTGTCAGTACGTCTTTGGCATAAACTGACAGCAGCGGGACTGCTAGGGTCTGTGGCATAGCCTGGGAATTTCCCAATCACAGAGAGATAATGGGGTTGTCTGGGCAATCCATTGCTCTCTGTGCCTGACGCACAGGTCCCGGTACGCAAAAGTTGCACTCTTCCCCCATGAGTGCCTCTGCATCCACTTCACAATCTCCTTATCATACGACAGACTGCATGATAAAAAAAAATAAAGACCCACAGATCAATATCAGATGAGCATGAAAGACATTTTCTCATGTTAAAACTTAAAACAAAAAAAACAAAACCATGTGCCAACCTGTAGGTCAAAAACTGCAGGAAACATTTCCCTGTGGACAGGATCAAGATGGTCCAGAATATCCTGTGACCAGCCTGCCAGCTTTTTTTTGCAGGAGTGGCATTCAAGATAGTCTGTAACCATGAAGTACCAGCCACTGACGTCCAAGACCCTCCTGACGGTCTTGTACATTTCGGGAAGCCAAGACGGCGACAGTTGGGCTGTGAGTACAGCAGCCAGTATGACCACAAGTGGTAAGGGACCCACAGGAACAGCCTGGCATGATAGAAGCTGTCAGGTGATGAAGGAGGCTGTGTATACAGAGGACAGGGCCCAGGAGGATGCCACCCAGAGACAGATTTTTGGTCAGCGCCAGCCTCCCAGACTTGTCTCTGGTGAAAAGAGCCTTGCTGACCCACAAATGCTGCTCTTTGGGCAGGGTCTGTCTCCAGCCTTCAGGCAGCAACAGCTGTAAAGGGAAGAAAAAGAGAAATCGTGTTGTTTTTTTTTGCTGCTGATTTTTGACTAACCATTTGAGCATTTTAGTTACTTCTTCTGTGGGGCAGAGGTTCTGGTGCAGCAGCTCTCGTTGCAGAGGTTCTGGCTGACTGGATGGTTGATTCACATTAGCTGCATGGCATAAAAGGAAAAAGATAAATGAGATTCATAGAAGTGGCGCAATCAGTGTTATTTACTATTACAAGATTAATACAATTACTACTACTACTGCTAGATATTAGTACTACTATTTAACATTAGTAGAATGACAAAAAGATGATGACAAACATAAATGTGTGGTGATAAAAAGATAGATGCTCAAAGCTGAGCAGGGTGTTAAAATCGCAGCGGTGTTGGAAAAAAGCCAAAAAGTGTAAAAAGATGTCATTAAATTTTACTAAAAGCAGAAAAAGGACAAAGAAAGAAAGCCATGTTAGACTGCATGAACAGAAGGTGTAGTACACCTCCTACCTTATTGTTTTCAAAACCATCCATCTGAAGGCCGATAATACATAATAACCATACAGGTTTATGCAATTTACAAAGGCACTGTATTCTTTAATTAAACCACAAATGTAATCCCATTAAAGGGAAGGTAATGCTCACCTGGAACATCTATATGTGCCGCTGCAGCAAGCAGATCTTCATCAGGTGGTTCCTCTGCAGAAGCTGAGATTGAGGCGACCACTGTTAATATCAGGATGAATGGTGTTAATTAAGTCACATTTATTTATATAGTGCATAACACAATACAGATTGTTTCAAATCAGCTTTACAGTATGCAAAAATACTGCAGAAAGTCCATTAAACATTAGACAAATTCAAACTCTGCTTTAAAGCATCTCTAAAAAGACTATCAGCTCAGTTTCAAGTCAAGATTCAGTTCAGTTCAATATCTGTGTTAAGTTTATGCAAGAATTATAATATAAACCCTACAAAAACAAAACAAAGTTAAGTTAGATTCATGCCTGGAGGCGCTGATTCTGACAGCATCTCAGCATCTCTTCTCTGAATGTACTTCTGCAGAGTTTCCATCTTTGTACCCGGTCTGGCTGTCTGCTTCATCAGCCACTTGAAGAAGCTGAAATGGAGGGACACAGAATTAGCTCAAGCCCCAACACTACACATTCTCTACTGTCTGCATCTTCTGTTAGAGATGTGAACCCATACTCTTTTCTGTCGAGGTCCATCGCCTCATAAAGGTCCTTAAAGGACACGGTGGCAAAGTTGCCAAATCCAACAAGCACCAAGTCTTTCCTGGACTGGTGTGCCAGTGCCTTCTCTGACCCGGCGCTCGCTGATGGCAGCCACCATGTCAGGAAACAGGCCAGCATACAGCAGCAATGACATGACAGCAGATTGGGTGGTGTCATGCTCCCGCTGATGCAAGGCCATAACTACATCATTGGAAAGCAACCATTTAAAGGTTTAACCCCACTACTGGCCAAACCTGCAGGGCACTTTCACTCAGCACAAAACTGGCGATTGGGACGTGTCACCCTCCCGCTGCTGCCACACAAGCGATGGCCTCCTCCTTCACCCTTGCAGCAGGCCATGAGCATCCCGTGCTGGGATTTTTCCCACCCCAGGAGGGTTTAAGGGTGAGCTCACTGGAGGTCTCCCTGCGGAAATGGACACTGTAATCCATCTTCTACATGACACAAAAGAAAACAAATGACACAGTGGTGTTAAACACACACATCTACACTTGTCAGATCTACAGTAGTGGCCAAAAGTGTTGTCCAAATGGACATTTGCACAATATTTGCTTTTATTGACCCTACAAGTTTAATTAAACCAATCAAAGTATACAAGGAATATGTTGGTTAAGGTATTAAATTCATTATTTGGCGAAAAGGGGCTAAATTTCAATCCCAATGTATGAGTTTTATTTCACTTTAGCTCTACCGTATCTGTTAGAACTTAAAATTGGACACGTATAAATACATAACATCTGAATTAACTTTTTTTTTTTTTTTGTTAAATAAATAGATAAATACATTTTATTGAAGACACTTGTTTTCTTCACTAAAAAATCTCTACTAGTCAAAATCTCTTATCTACTCAAAAAAGAGCAAAATATCAAAGGCCAGACAGGTAACATAGACACCGGTGCATGGCCCTGCAAAGCTTGCTCTCTGTCCCCCATCCCCCATCCACAGGGCACAGCTGGGGGTCGTTTTCACACCCTGCTGTTACCTCATTTTCCCCCATCTATAACTGTACAAAAAAAGCCATGCATGTATATAACCTCCCAGTTATGCTTCAAGTATATAATGCAGATAACATTATGCATTTATTTCAAAATAATAATTCGAAGCACATCAAAAACTTACAAAGAGACAACCACAGCCCTGCGAAATATTACCATGGCTTTACTACAGTAACTACAGTTCTATACCAACTATGTAAACTAAGCAGTGGTGACAATGCGTTAAATAACACAATAACCACGAAACCACCAACGCTTTACTACGGCAATTGGTATTTTAAACACGATAAATTGTGGTAAAAGCACTGTAAAATTAGTTTACATCACTTCACAGGTACAGTACAGGCGAACCACATGAATATTAAGCAAAAACTTGGTAAATTCATGCGCTCTATTGTCTTATTCTATTAATATTGTTATTTACTTAATATGGTATTATCTACTTAAAATATTATGCATGACTATGAAAGTAATCAATATACTGATCAATATGCTGAGTTATTCCCAAGTACTGATAGTGTTGAAGAGGATTGGATGTATAAAGGCCCTCCCACGGGGCAGTACTGGTAGTGTTGAAGAGGATTGGATGTATAAAAGGACCTCCCACTGGGAGGTACTGGTAGTCTTCCATTGAATTGTATCTGTGAACTAAAATAACCCTGTGAATTGCACCGGTGAACTAAAGTAACCCTATGACAAAAACTTTGGGTGATTTCCAGAGGCTAAACAGCAGTGGTAAACAAATATGATGAATGTCTCATGTGACCACAGCCAACCAATAGGAACAGGCAAAATGGAAGTTTTATTAAAAAAAATGGTTGATTTGGCCAAATTCCACCATTAAAAAACGTTAGCTAGGGCAAGGCAAGTTTTATTTATAGAGCACATTGGCGGTTGGATCCCATGGTAAAATTCCAAAGTGCGTTACATACAAAGGAAAGGTAAAATAATCATGCAGAGAAAATAACACAAAATAAACACGCAATTTAAAACCTTTGAAAATGATTTAAAATTTGACTTTTTTAACAATGAATTTAAAACACAGTTTAATAACTAGAAAAAACCATTTTTACATAAAAAACAGTGACTCATGTCAAATACAGTGCACTACTCTCGGACATTGCACCAGTCCTAATTCAAATAATGTCAGCAGCTAAACAATTGAGTTTGATGTTAGATTTAAATGTGATGAATGTTTAAGGCATCTCGGATCTCTTCGGGAAGCTGCTTACAACTGCGTGGGCAGGCATAGTCACCAAAGGCGGACTCCTCTTGTTTTTGTTGTGAACCCTTGGTATTTCGAACTGACATCGATCCTAATGATCTGAGTGGTCTGTTCGGGTAATATTCAGTGAACATTAGCTGCACTACCATTTTGGTCTAGGGGTTTTTTTGTAATGAGTCACTCGATACATCGACATGGATGTTCTGACGATACGAATGCATCGATGCCACCCGTAAAATATTGATATCTGTATTATTACTAGGCACCTTATTTGGCACTTTCCCCATTTTTTTCATATAATCGTTACGCTCTATGCATTAACCGCCAACGGTATGCATTCTAGTTCAAAAACTCATGGATCAGGACTCAGAATTAGGCAAATGCCCCAAGGCCACAAATGCTAGGATTGTTCTGTGGAAACAAGTCGGAGCGTCGAGGAGGAGAAGTGTGGTTTGTCAGCGCACACATCTGAATGCGCGTTTGTGTTTCCCCCAGTGTTGTTGTGACAAAGACAAGCCGCACCGCTTCGCGAATTATAAAATTTATTGGGGGAGCTCTCTTCCATTTTTTGTGAATGGATGAATAAATACAGGGACAAGATTACCATCAAAAGCGCGTCTTTTTTGGAGAATACTAGTAATAAAAAACAAGTCGTTTCTCATAGTCTTAGAGGGTAAAAGTTCAGAAAGAAAACGGAGTGTATATTAATATCCGCGCTTGGTTATGAAAGTGAAAGCAAACTAATAATAAATCTAATGCTGTCAAAGTGCTCACTGCTCCTGAACTAAATAACCTTTGTAAAATCAAAAATTATGAATCTATATTTAATTTATACATGAAGACTATGCAGTTATTTTACATTTGATTACTACATTACTGTACCATACCTTAAAAATTATTTTAGACTGAGTTGATAACCTGAAAAGCAGTTTATTTAACTGTTTTAAAGTTTATTGAACTTGTGTCTTTGATGTATTGTATTTGTTTTCTGCTATTGCTCATAATTTGGTTACCTGTAGAAAAGATTTTTAGCACTGAGCCCATAGTACCAGCCAGAATGTTTTTCCAATATTTTATTTTCTGTATTATAAAAAAAAAAAAAAATGTGTAGGCCTATTTTTTTTGTTGTGAATGTCCCAATTGAGGTTCACAATGTGAAAATTTCAGATAAATGTTCATGTTATATATTTTGGTTGCATTTGTGAGTTAATAAAAATGTAGATGGTTGTTTAAAATAGATATCAAATAATATCAAAATATCGATATATCGATCGATATACTTCTGTATCGAACGTAATCATATCGTAGAATTTTTTTGAGGTATCGGCAATATCGTATCGCTGGGTAAGAGAATCGATATCGAATCGTATCGTGATAAACCATCCGATATTTACAACCCTATTTTTGGTCCTATGTCATTGATTGAGTGATTTATAAATGAGTACATTTATAAACGAGTAAAAGTACTTTAAAATCAATCCTAAATTTAACTGGAAGCCAGTGTAAGGACCTGAGGACTGGTGTGATATGCTCTCAGATTTTCAGGTTCTAGTCAGAATCCTGGCTGCAGCGTTCTGGATGAGCTGCAGCTGCCTAATGGTCTTCTCTTGTGAAGGCCGTTGAGGAGACCATTACAATTGTCCACCCTCCTGGTGATAAAGGCATGAACAAGTTTCTCAAAGTCTTGACTGGAAACAAAGCATCTAATTCTTGCAGGGTTTTTAGATGATCGTATGCTGATTTAGTTACTGTTTTGACATGACTACTGAAACTAAGGTCTGTCTCTAGGATCACACCAAGATTCCTGACTTGATTTTTAGTTGTTTGACCCCTAGAGTCAAGGTATGCATTCACCTTGAAAACTTCATCTTTGTTTCCAAATGCAATGACTTCAGTTTTTTCATTGTTTAACTGAAGAAAGTTCTGGCACATACAACTATTAATTTCATCAATACATTGGCAGAGGGAGTCAATGGGGCTGTAGTCATTTGGCGATAAGGCTAGGTAAATCTGTGTATCATCAGCATAGCTGTGATAGGCAATTTGTTTCTTTCTCATTATTTGACTTAGTGGGAGCATATACAGGCTAAAATAGAGCGGTTGCAAGAATTGAGCCTTGTGGGACTCCGCATGTCATGGACGTCCACTTAGACTTATGCTCTCCTATACTCACATAATAACCTCTCCCTTCTAAAGTATGACCTGAACCATTTGAGTACCATCCCAGAAAAGCCCGACCAAGTTTTCCAAGTCTCTCAAGTAGTATGTTATGATCGACAGTGTCAAACCCAGCACTGAGATCTAGCAATACCAGCACTGATATATTTGCCAGAGTCACGATTTAAGCGAATATCATTTATTACCTTAATGAGTGCTGTCTCTGTGCTGTGATGCGGTCGGAAACCAGATTGAAAATTGACCAGGTATCCATTTGATTTTAAGTATTGTTCAGCTAATTAAAAACGTCCTTTTCTATAATTTTGCCTATCAAAGGAAGATTAGATATTGGTCTATAATTGCTCAAAATGGTTTGATCAAGATTGCTCTTTTTCAGGAGGGGGGCTTAACAATTGCAGTTTTCAGGGAGTTTGGAAATGTCCCAGAAAGAAGTGAGGCATTCACCACTTCTAAGATGTCTGCTTCTAAACAGTTAAGCACACTTTTAAAAAAAGATGTGGGAAGTGTGTCAAGATAGCAGGTTGACGATTTTAGGTGCTGCACTATTTCTTCCAAAATTTTGCTATCAGTTGCTTCAAAAATAGACAGTATCTTTTTCATATTGCGGCCAAATCTGTCTGACCTCTGCATTACTTGAGGATGTGCTAATCTCCTTCCTGAAATTGATGATCTTCTCAGAAAAGAAGGAAGCAAACTCATTGCATTTGCTGTTTGAGAGCATTTCACTGGGGAATCTGACTTGGGGGGTTGTCAGTCTCTCAACAGTGGCAAAAAGAGTAAGAGTGTTGTTTAAGTTACTTTTATAAGGTTTGAGAAGAAATTCTGTCTAGCTGTGGCTAGTTTCACATTAAAAGCATGAAGGCTGTCTTTATAGATGCTATAGTGAATTTCAAGTTTCGCTTTCCGCCACATCCGCTCGGCTTTTTTCTGCATTCATAGTCTGAACTGCTGTTGATCTTCTTTAAAACTGATTTCTGTCTGTTTGTTTTTCTTACTGACTATTATTGGAGCAATATCATCAATAACATTCTTAACTTTTGAGTTAAAGGAATCAAGGAGGAATATCAACAGCAGTCTGACAGAAGAAATGCTTGGTGTTAAAGATTCTTATAGCATCCATAACAACACACCAGTGTCTTAGATCTCCGATTCACAGTGGTAGCCCAGAGATCAATATCTCAAAAGAAAATCAGAAGTGAGCAGATAGTTCTACGTCCTTAATAACAATGGATGAAATGTTTTAGACCCCTAATGATGATTCTAATTAGAAGTGTGGTTCCAACCTTTGTGTGTGGGTGTCCATGCACATTGCTTGAATTCAGGTCAAAAGTGTTAGAAACGTATTCATTTTTTGTAGTTTGTTTTCTGCATTATCTATGTTGAATATCTAAAATCCCCTGCAATAGCAAAAAACAGTCAAAACTCTAGATGAAAATCATTGATAAAATTTCTGTGACCTCTTCAACAAAGGCTGGAGAGTCTTTTGGAGGCCTGTAAATTTAATTATAAACAGCATGAGTGGAGCACCTGTCAGCACAATTCCTACTATATTCAGAAGACACGTACTGACCAAATGACACTTGCTTTTCATTGACAGATAGCTTTAAATACGAGCATCTAAACCTCCACCTCGTCCTAAACAGTCTTGCCGACAATTTCCCATGAAATTACAGTTATGCGGGGCTGGCTTTCATTGAGGACTGTGGCACTGGCAGCTTGTCTTCTCAGCCCTGTTTCCATTTAGAAACATTAAAAATCCCGATTTGTTTGTGGTTATAACGTCGTTGATTAGAAATTATTTATTTTTTAGTGAGCGTATTTATGTTTAAAAATGCTAACTGGATGGCCAGCTTGCTTTGTGTCTTTTACCTCAGGGGCGTAGTTTGATGCATAAATGGCAGCAGATTAAGCTGATTTTGCCCTTTGCCTTGAGATGGGTCCTTAGAGTTTTCTTATCAAGTATCCCTTGGTGCATGGGGGGTTTGGGGAGGGGGTGTGTGTGAAATCAAGGTACCTGTTGGGATGATATCAAAAACATGATGACTCGGACCAGGTGTTTGTGTGCTGAATGGATTGACACACTTTCGGCTTGAAGGATGACAGGAGATGAAAAGTAGATTATTGTCCATAAGCACCTCGAGCCACCAAGCGTTTTTTTGTTTGGTTGGGAGGCCCATCCGGTTATTATTTTAAACAGTTGTCTATTGGCCCAGAAAGATTTGAATGCTTGTTCGATGATAAACATTGACTAGTGCGTCCTTTTAGATCTGCCAGAGCTTTGTCGCCATGTGTTTTCAGTTTACGCAAAACGTGGTGAAAAAAATATTTGTTTCCCTTCGCTGGGACGTCGGTCCGCCGGATAGAACGACTGACACTTCTACGATGTTTCAAATAGTTCACTGAAAGCGTTCTTGAAGGAGTTTATGCCTGCGTCTTTTCCCCGAAATTTATTCTTTACCACACGGGAATTTTGATTTGATTCGATTTGCAGTTTTGCGTTTTTTTTTTTTTTTTTATTGTTTTTTTTTTTTTTGTTTTTTTTTTTTTTTTTTTTTTTTTTTCGGTTTTTTTTTGTATTGTACTATTTTTTTGATAATAGGAGGTCTACCCACTTATCAGTTTCCTGCTCGGGCTCGGCTTAGTTCTTACACACTGCTTTTTCTTTGCCACTCTGAGTGATGCGCTGCTTGTTCAACCTTTTTTTTTTGTTCCCTTGGGTTAGTAGCAGTAGCAATGTTAGCACGTTTTTGCTGATTGATCAGATCCATGTTTAATCCCATTTGGGGATTTCTCAACCCGCATTCTTTAACCCTATGGACGTCTAAGGGTATTTTTGGGCCTGGAGAAGTTTTGTCATCTGCTACTGACATTTGTGCTTTTCGTTCTGTTTCGTTATAAATATATAAATGGCCTAAAGTATAATCTCACTGTAATCAGCACAAAACTGGTGTTTAGCTTTTATTTGGATTCTTTGGGTTGGCCTTGTTATATATTATTTATTATATTGTTTTTCGTTATTCTTTGTCGTTTTTACTTATTCCTTTTTTTTTTTTTTTTTTTTATATTTTGGCTTTTTTTATTATTATTTTCGTATATTGTATTTTATTTTTTTAACCTATATATTAGTTTTTTCTGGTATGTTTCTTTTATTGTTTTTTTTTTTATTTTTTTTTATTTTATATTATTATTTTTTTTTTTATTCTGTATTTCGCACTTGGAATTTTATTTTGCTATTTTTGAGTTTTTTATATTTTTTCTGATTTTATGCTTTTTTTTATATTTTTTTTTTTTTTATTTATTTTTTTATTATTTTTAATTTGTGTGAGGGTCGGGGACTTTATTATTTTTTGTTTTTGTTATTTTTGTTTTATTATTTTATATTATATTCATTGATTTTGTAGCTATATAAAATATAATGTATTACTTATTTTTGTTCACTTTTTAATTTTTTTATTATTTTTTATTTGTGGGAAAGACCGCTTTATTTTTTTTTCCTATTGTTATTATTTATCTTTTTTTTGTTATATTATTCTTGATTTTTCGTTTATTTTATTTTTTTTTTTCTTATATAATTGGTATTTTATATTTATTGTTTTTTTTCTTTATGTATTTTTTAATTATTATTATATTTTTTTTTAGATTTTATGGCGGGGATTTTTCTTCAAAGGTATTGGTTTTTTCAGGCGACACTGCCCCGTGTTTTGTTGGTGCTTTTTATATTATTTTTGTTTTTTTTTTTTTTGGCTATGGGCTGTGTTTATATTGTGGTATAGTGGTCGGGTGGGCGAGTTTATTTTTTTTTAGGGGGCGGGGACTTGTTTAGTTTTTTGCGGGATTAGCTCTCATTTATTTTTTTTTTATTTTCTTTTTTCGATTTTTTTTTTTTATATATTTTGGGGGGGGGGGGGGGGGGGGGGTGGGGGGGGGGGAGGGGGTGTTATTTTGGGGGGGGGGGGGCTTTTGACATTTAGCATCGTGCTTTTTTTTAGATTTTCGGGGCCGGTTAATGTGCGCAGAAGGGGCCGGGGGCCATTATATAATTGTGCGGCAGGACGCCCAGGGCGGGGGAGGGCCGCGACTGAGGGTATTTTTAGATTTTAGCACCCACTTAGTCTCGGGCGCGGCTATTATCTATTATTTTTTTTGCCGCGGCGGGCGATTTGAGCGCTTTTTATATACATGATAGCATATGGCGAGCAGCCAGTCTGTACATGATTGTGTTTTAACAGGACATTTGGGGAAATGTCCTGCGTGGTTAGTGCAAAACTCTGGAGTCTACGGGTCAATGTGGGGGCCTGGAGAAGGTAAGGCATAAACACATGACAGAAATTGTTTCTGGGGCGGGTTTTGTGACTGGATGTCAATGTAGCTACTAGCTCAATTTGTTTTTTCTACAGCCCATGTGGCGAGATCTTGTTTACTCAGCATACAGAAAACAATAATGGATTGTGTTGTAAATTTTCTAATTGTACACTTGTTGGTTGAAAAAAGACAAATAGGGTACGGATCACGACGAAGACCGGCAATGAATTCAGACAACAAACATTGATTCCCAGGACAAAGGATGCAGAACGGGCTGCGTAATGAGCCATTCAGTCAGGGGTTTTTCTAAATGTATGAGTTATCAAGCACTCGGTGTGGTAACTTAAATGAAAAAAATATAACATAGTTTGTAGCTTACAGGGGCGACAGTTAAACATCCCCCAACATAATGGGACCAATATTCTAGTGCGAGTAGGCGTCCCCGATCTGATTCACACCTGCGAACATACACACAGGACCTTCAAAAGATGAGCTGCCTACATTAGTCCAGTCAATCACTGTGTCACTGAGGGGCTGAGTGGACAAAAAGAATGTGAGACAATAAGACAGTTCATAAGGGGTAAGGGTGGTGTGATCCTTATGTAGAAATATAGTTCAAGTTGCCCCAACAGCGATGGTAATTTTTTCACGTTTGGGGGCGAGGTACACAGGTTGGAGGAGGCAACATCCAAAGTCTGACATTAGCCAAACGGGAAGCCGGGTGGCATCAGGACTCCACGGACACAACATCAGCCGGCTCCAGAAATTCCTTGGTAAATCACGTTGGAACTTGCGGTTATTGTAAACTTCATAAACAGTGGGGGTTGAGGAGGATCAGTAGTGAGGAGAAGGAGGAGGGGATTAACTTTAGGACAGAAGGGGGCAGTGGGGGGTGACGCGGGGGAGAAGTGAACCAACGAAGTGGGGGTGTGACCGTGGGGACGGGGACACAGGGAGGGGGAACAGGGGACGTAGGATGACAGCAGCTGGGGAAGGGGGTTTAGGAGGGTAATGTGAGGGAAACCTGGCAGAAGAGGGCACGGGAGGATATAGGAGGATCAGGAATAGGTGGGGGAAAAAAAAGGCGTGGAAAAAGTGCTGACGAGGAAAATGGGGGACATACACGGATATGTCAGCCTGGGAGCAAGGTGAGGAGAAACTAACTACAAGAAGGGACTGCATCGTGCAGAGGGGGGCAGGAGCGTCGGCTGGAAGGCCAAAGTGCTTAGGCAGGCTTGGTTCTGCGGAGAATCCAAGATCTCTCGCGCACTCCTAAACTACAGGACATTACATCTTTTTGCGGGCGGATGGGGTGGAATGAGGTCGGAGGCATCTCAGGGCGCGAATGCAAAAGAGGTAAATAGAAAAACAAAACGGTGAAGAATACATCTTGACTGCGGTGTATTTCTGTTGTGTGGGCGTAGCCGGCAATAAGCACACGGCGCTTTAGAGGAAAACAGTTTGGAATCTCAATAGCGCGCGCCTCCGTGCGCGGGGGCCGTGGTCGCATTAGAAGATAATGAAGGGGGAACGGAAAAAACGGGGACAGCGGGGGGGGGGGCGGGGGGGCAAGATGGATGACTTTTCGCAACAGGGAGGGGGAAGAGGGGGAGGGGCACACGTAAGGGGGTTAAAGTAGAACAGTCAGGACTTCAGCGAGATATCTCTATAATGTCTCTGTTGTGAGTAATCAACTGGATGTACAGGGTTCAGGGGATTGACCGCGGGGTGGAAATGAAGATCAGCGCAGGACAAAGGCTGCAGCAGGCACTCCTTGTGTGTTAATCTTTATTTTGATAAGTGCACAAGTTTTGTTGTTGGGGATGTCTGGGGTATACAAAAAAAAAAGTAGACCCGGGAACAGATTCGGATCGATGTAGGGGCTTGTAGCGCGTAACGATCAAAACTGAAAGGGTAATTTAAGTTCGGGGTTTTCGGGGGTAGCAGGGGAAAAAATACCCCAAAACGCGGATAAGCGTAAGCGACTTCCGAGGGGTAATGCTTCAAATCGGGTGCCTCAAGATGTATGGGGGTGTAGAAGGCCAGTATTCACAAGCCTTGGCATAGTCGAATCTGGGGTAGAGGATGCATTTGGCACAATACGAGAAACTCGGTGGCAACATCTGAATGTGATCAATCATGACAATCGTGGGCCTTTGGGTCGCGCTTCCTGGTTTGTGCCATCGATTAGTGTGTGCGATCCAATTTAGCGCTTGTTTTGCCCCTGACAGTTGGTGGTGAAACTGTTGAGAATTCATGAAGATTCCTGAGGACGTCACTGGCTGTATGCTGAGAGGGTCCATGACGACGGTCTGCTTGAGTGTTCTGCCTGTTTTAAGGAAGTCCAGCAAGTAAGGGACGGTGCCCCGCCAGTGGAAGGGTTGCTTGAGCGGGTGTGTCTGCCAGATATGTAAAGAGTTTTGTTTAAACTGTTAGTCTCCGTGTACTGTCCATTGTATGTTGAGAGAGAGATTTGTGTGTGTGTGGCCCACAGTCCTGTAAACACCATTTGTGAAACATTTATTGACCTAGGTGGACCTAGTGATATAGTGTGGCAAACCGGGGTCAGGCCTAGGAAACTACCAAATCTTGGTAAGAAAAAAGGAGTATAAGAGGATGGCGCAGACAGGACAGGATGTTCAGATGCGGCGGCCGTCATCCTCGGCTTTTATTGCTGCTGATCAATAAAGTCTTATGTTGACATCTGTGAACTCCCTTTCCTTGAGTATTGTTATTTTAGGACTTTGAGGAAGACCATTGCCTTGCTCCACAACACAACAATTGGCATCACGAACAGGCATTGGCTTGAAAGTCTGGACCTTGATGATAGCTGTTGACTAGGTGAAACGCCTGGTGAAACATGAAAAACAAATAAAAGACTAATGAGGTAAGAGCAATTTTTTGTTTAAATTAAAAATGTTGAATTGTTTTTGCTGTGGTTTTGCTTAGGTCAAACCTGTGTTGGGTGATAGCAAGAATAGTGCGTTCACCAAATCGAATCTCGATCATTTAAGTTAAAATAACAGATGTTGTAGGCTCCAACTACGTCAAAAAGCTGCGCATGCGGGGAAACGTTGATAAAGAGATTTATATACATAAGAAAGATGTGGTAATTGCCTAATAGAGGGGCATAAAATCCTGTAAACAGCGACTTCCTAAGTGGGCGACGCCAAGGAATCAGGGAGCCGATCCGTAGTTGGTGGGGCGTGGCCCTGTGGGGTCCCCGCCGTGGAAGGGTTGCTTAAGCGTGTCTGCAGATTGGCAAGAAGTTTAACTGTTTAGTCTCTGTCTGTTCCATTGTATGTTGAGAGAGAGATTTGTGTGTTTTGATTACATTACTGTAATGCTGATTGCTTGGCTGATATACTAACTACATTAACTAAACTGGGCTTTGCATGAAGCTAAATGTGTTGATTTTTATGTGTTTTAATGTGACTGTTTTATGATTCCAATGATATGAAAAACTAGTGTGGACACAATTGATGAAAAAAATAATAAAGAAGGCAGTAAGATGGTGAATTTGAAAGTAAAGGAGTGTATCAAAGAGTTGAAAGAACAAAGATATTTCAAAGAACTGGCTTTGTCGGGTTGTTTGGATGTCATCCAAGTTACCGATTGTTGTGATCCAAAATGTGAAACACCAATTATGATAAAGAAAAAGTACAAGTGACTGGTTTTTCATTCCTAGAGGAGAGGGAGAAAGAGAGAGGAGAAACCAAGGCTGGTTGGTGTTTTTCTCTCATCTGATCTGTGTGTGCATGACAGAGGAGTGGAAGCACTGAGTGGGAGTGAAGGAGCAGCTGTGTGTCAGGAAAAAAATAATGTGTGTGTGTGTGTGCAAGCGAGAAAACCTCTATGTGAGCTGCAAAGTATCTCTGTGTCAGCAAAGAGTGAAAGCAAAAGCAGAAGGTCTGGGCGGGGGAGGAGGAGAACTTTAGAGCACCCTGTGAGTGTGTGTTAGAGAGGAAGAGAGAGCGAGAGCATGTATGTGTGCCTGAATGCATGTATGTGTGCACACATGTGAGAGTGAGAACCTGTATGTTGGTCTGACTTTGTGCGTGTGTGTGACAGAGAACAAAGAGAAAGATGTTATGTTTATGGGTGTATGAAGAGTGTGTGTGTGTGTGTGCCTGTGTTTGTGTATGGGTGAGTAGAGTGGTGAGAGAGAGAGTTTAGTATTAAGAAATTACACATTAGATACCAAACGATTCAAAACATGTAAAATTCCTTTGCTCTCAATAGTACTGCTGCTGAGGTCAATATGACCCCAAACATTATGCATGTCATGTCATAATGGACATCAGAAAAACATTTATTATAAGTAAAAAACTAATCTCTAAAAAAGATCTTTTTGTAAATTAAGAAATTCATGAAATTATCAGGGATAGAAAATAATATAATAAAAAATAAAAGTAATGATATATATTTTCACCATGTAAAGTGGGTCTGGGGTTCTATGTGTATACCCCAAGGGGCCTAAAATAATGTAAGGTTTTTGTAAATGAGCAGGGAGTGCACTGGCATTGCATATAACCCGCAGGATACTAAGACGTCTGATGATGATGAATATGTTGAGAAGTAGACTATATACATGGACATATGTTGGTAGAAGTCCACCAGCATTAAGAAATAGAAGAGCAGATGTTGAGATCATTGCTTAATAAATGGGTGATGAAGTTTGTTGTAGATAAGAAAAAAGAAAAGAAGGGGATGGGAGGGGTAGACAAATTCTATCAATACAAGGGAAAAAAAAAGATTGCTAATTGACTTTATGGAACCATTACACTTAAAATATTGTACGAAAGATGAATTGAACATTGGAATATTCAGGATAGGAGGGTTTTGCATAGAGTTAACCCTGTCTTTCACTCACTAAATTTGGGCAGGAGGAGTGGACAGCTACAGGTTGCAAATTGTGAATTTTTGAGGTGTTTAGCTTGGAGAGAAAACTTAATTTGGACAAAAAGAATTTGCGATAGAAAAGAACCAAAAATTCTTGTGTTACCCTTCAAATTGGTTAATTAGAAAAACACATTGTGATTATTTTAAAATATTTGAGACAATCTAATCAAACTCTTATAAAAAACGTGTTAAGTCCTCTGCCCAGCAAAAGTCCAGGTGGTAATCAGGGGTCTGATACTTTTAGTGATCCTTGTCTGATGAGCCTGGTGAAGATTAGCTATTAATTAAAAACGCTGAGATTAGAGAGGTAATTCACTGAGGAAAAAAAAATTAAATCGTGTTGAACAGATTGATAACTCAGACTTCAAAAATGTCAACCCCAGTAGAATTATTGGTTACTAAAATCCAGCCTGTAAAGAAACAATAGGGGAACTCTCAAAAAAGTGGGCAGAGAGAACAAAGAAATTGGCTACTAAGTGGCCGGCAGGAGGAACATTTGATGTGGCAATATGTAAAGAAATGGAGGTCTTGTTAAAAAATTACAAGACCAATGACAACTCCAAAAAAAAAAAAAAAAAAAAAAAAAAAAGTACAAGAATTGGGGTTCTTGTATATGGAATATGGAATTAGATTATTAAAATTGGAGAAACAAGAAAGAAAATAAAAACAATGAAATAAAAGAAGAAAGGCCGCCTCCATATTTCCTTCCTGTGATCAAGCTGTTAATCAAATGCCTGTAGTACAGGGAAAAATAGATTTAAAGGGACCAATAGAATTTGAGGGATATGTGCAAGATGCAATTGCAGATGTTGAAATAAATGAGCGGCGCTGCAGAAGTGAACTGAGGAGAATGCCAGACAAACAGGAGAGAGAGAGAGAGAGAGAGAGAGAGAGAGCCATGAGAGAAGGGCTGAAGCTACAAGAGGAGGGGCTGAGAAACGTCAAAAACCAATGTCTCAAGCAAAACAAAAAAGAGAGAGAGAGAAAAGCCCACAAGGTGGAGCCAAGGATTGAAAGAGGACGGGGCCAAGGACTACAGAGACGGGAGGAGGAAAAAAGGTGAGACACACACATATCGATGTCTTTCAGAGATGCTCAAAGAAAGGAAATGGAAAACCGCCACAGACACCTGGACCTCAGTTTTATGAAGAATTTGGGGAGCCATCAAGCAAAAGAGCCTAAAGATGCATCTGAAGGAAGAGTGACATCTGCTGACTCTGTCCAGGAAGCACTGGATGAGATGGAAGAAAGGTGCAACAGAACAAGAGAGAATCTCAAACAAGCCGTCCACTTGACAAGAGATTTCAAGCAAGCTGTGGACTCATTGCAACAAGAGCTGGATGAACTGATGGGCAAATGTGAACCAACGAAACCACACCCAAGCCCACATGATTTTGTCCAGCGGAAGCCAGTACAAGCAAGTAGCTGGGACACTGGTAATGCAAGACATAGAATATCCAGATGTCCCGTTTCAAGTGCATAGACGAAGAGGTGAAGGCGAACACAGATCAACAAGGACAATCAGGAAAGACTGAAAACCCAAAATTTGAGTGCCCAATATCATCAAGCAAGGTCATGCACAGTACATTCCCTGAGCAAGTCAAGATCTGGACACTTTGGTTTCCCGTCTTCCAGACCATTCATGAAGGAGCTGACAAATGGATTAGAACATTTGAAAGAAGAAAACAACTGGAAAGCTTCTGGCCTTGGGGTGACATCAAAGCCCTGCTTGCTAAGTGTTTGGGGGCCTCCAGATGGAATGACATTCTTAAGCAGTCTGGCCTCCTTCAAGCAGTGGACAGGCCTCAAGCAGATGGAGTTTCTTTTGATAAACATTAACGCGACATCTGGATGACTTTTGTTGAGTACCCAATGCAAACTGATCCAGGTTTCCTGAAGGGGGAGCCAATGGGGGAGACTGAGAATTCCACCACCTACATTAAGAAACAATTAAGGTGTTGGAAAGAAGAACTGGAAAGAGATCCAGAGCAAGACAAAGTACTGACAGCACTCTTCAGGACTGCCATTGTGGAAGCCATGCCTGCAGCCGTGAAGTGAAGCTGGAGGATGTGGTAGGTCTGAACTCAGTCACACAAAGAGTTTTGAGACCATATGGCCCATGATGTAGAACATTACAGAAGACAAGAGCTAAAGATGAAGAACCAAGAAAAAGAGCTGCAAAGAAAAACTGACTACTGCAACTTGAGGAGCTGCTCAACAAGAAGAAAAGGTCCAAGCAGTGCAGAAGGAAAGACCATATAGCAGATTGATGGCACCTGTCAATACAGTACTTCAGTGCTTGTCAATCCACCTGCAAACAATGAATGTGCCTGCACCTGCAAATAAGACTGCGATAGCACAGGCACCAACTGCTGGAACAGCTAATGCACCACCAAGGACCAGCACCAGTAGTCATCTATCTCAAGTAAGAGCAGCAAAACAACAGAAGGCGGAACAGAAAAACAACAACAAGGAGGATGTGGCAGAGGAAGATTAATAACAATCAACAGAGAGCTGGTGGCACACCAGGAGTGTGTTGCGGATGCAGTCAGCCTGGACACAACAAAAGCGACTGCCCCATCAATCCTTGGCAACAGAACCAGCCAATGGCCCCAGGAGTCAACTATGGGCAACAAAAAGTGCAAGCTCACCTCTAGGCCCTGTCAACACATGGCGTGGACCTGACCAAGGCTATTAAGGCTGCCCAGAGAATCCTATGGGGAGGAATCAGCTTCCCAATGATATCATGTGATGCTGATCAAGAACAATGCTGCAAGTTAATATCGAAGGAAAACCCCATTACTGCCATGCTTCGATACAGGGGCAACACACTCTTGTTTAAATCCAAGATATGCCTCGTCACATGACGCACCTGTGAGCATAAGCCTGAAAGACACACTGAAATAAGAATACCAATCTTAGTCTCAGAATATACACCTGTTAATTTAGGCAGGGATGCTATATGTAACTAAAAATGCAGATATGGTGTACACCAGATGGAATTAATGTAGACAAAATAGGGCAATTAGACAAATGAATGTTTCAGCATTGCAACAAATACAAGAACCATGTGCTAACATATATTGGTTAGGTTGATCTAAAGGAAGATGTAGAAAAAACAATTAGCAAATGGGGGAAGATACATAAGAGAACAGCTTTGTGAACAAAGTCCGACAAAAAATGAATTTCATTTGTACTATGAAGTATGATGGAAAACAAAGACCAAGAATTTGAAAAAAAGATGGTTAGAAAACACACAAGGGTTGAAAATCCCAATGAGATTTCACAATACATACTAGTAGGACCAGAAGGTTCAGCTCTGCAGATAGATAGGGAAAAATTCATTGACCCCATGGTTTGGAAGTGCCAAACTCAATTCCTCATGTTACATTATAAGTAAGTAAAGACTGGTTCTAAAAGACTTAGGCCCCATGATAACAACAAGCAGAAAAAAGCAAAGTGGGAAGCCATAGAAAATCCTCTAATCTTCCAATCAGCAGATAAAGGTATCTCAAAATTTTATGTGCTACTCCAAATGATGGGAGTTCCTAGGATGGTTATGAAATACAATAGTTGAGCCAAAAGTTAAAGAACACCAAACAAAGCTAATTGAATTGTTGTAAAAAAAATGGAGAAACAAGTGCCATTAGAAATATTGGTCTCGGCATGATACAGATGTGGGATTTAGTAAAATCAGCTAGTCCAATTAGAATAGTACTTAAACCAGGAGCTAAGCCACCCAGGAAAGTTGCAATACCACCTCTGAAACCAGAAGCAGAAGAGGGAATCAAAAAGACAATTGAGGGATTAATGAAAAGCAGGGCGTGCTTGTTGAAACAACTAGCTATAGTAACACCCCAATATTGCAGTAGCTAAAGCAGACAAATCAAAAATGGACGTTTGGTGCATGATATGAGAGCAGTGAATGAGGTTGTGGAGGATTGGCCTGCTGAAGTTCTAAATCCGCTTATGTTACTAACCAATGTTCCATCTGCTGCTAATTATTATACCGTAATTGATCTCTGCTCAGCTTTTTTCAGTGTTCCCTTAGCCCGAGGAGAGTATAGACCTTTGTTCGCATTCAACCTACCAAGGGTGTAAAAAAAAAAAAAAAAATCACTTACACGAAAATGCCTCAAGGTTTCAAACATTCACCACATGTGTTGAATCAAGTTCTAAACGAAGACTTAAGTGATCTTAGACTGGACAGCACACTGATACAATATGTAGATGAATGTATTGCTTTGTTCAACAACTTTGGAATGATGCCATCAAGATTCAATTAAAGTACTCACTAAAATTAGCTGAGGGGGGGACATAAAAAACTGCAATTTTGCCTACCACAAGTTGAAATTACTTACGAAGCACAATTTCACATGGGATGAAAGCTATATAATCCAGTCAATTAGAGGACATGAGTAAAGCGCCCCAACCACAATAGTGGGATAAATTGTACATTTTTTGGGAATGGCAGGTTTTAGTAGTGCAGATTGGTATGACAATTATGCAATCAAAACAGTTCCACTTAGCGCTCTAATGAAACATGTGGGCCCATCAAAATATTAGAGCACCTTTGATAAGGACTATACTGATGCATTAATAACATTTTGAATCATAAAAGAAAAAAAAAAGTGTTAATGAATGCTCCTTTCTTGACCACGCCCACGTATGAGCACGTACTAGGCAATTATGCGGCTAAATAAATATTCTAGAAAATGCCTATATTACATTTATATTGTTGTGAAACAGCAATAATGGCTCCTCTGTTCTGATTTAACCTCAACCACAATTAATGTTCATTGTCCGTATTATGACCGGCAATGCAACCAGAAAAGGCGATGATAAAGAAAGCACTCAATACGAAAATATGCAAAGTTATTCATCATTTTAACCTTTCATTTATTAGTATATAAGTTTGTTTTTTTTCACACTGGAAAAGTCATCAAAGTATGAAAAGAAGAAAGGATCGACGAGCGCATTCAGTGCTTAGCAACATGAGTAGATTCAACTGGAGGTTTAAAAACCCCACTATCTACTCCCAACACCAGATAGAGCTGAAAGGCACATGAGAGTTGCCTGAGAGCTCCTCTGGCACGAAGAGGACTGCATCACCAGATAGGCTCCAGGCTACCAGGAAATGCTTGGAGTTCCTCTGGGCAGCGGGGGATGAACCAGTGTATATTTATTGCATTACATTCCTTTTTTTTTTACTAATTTTTGATAATTTGACTAATCATTCATATACTCTGCATAACCCATGACAACCATGGGCAAGGCGAAGACATCTCATGTACATGAATTTAATACACATTGTTGATGTGTTTTGACTCATTTTGACCCCAAGAATGTATAGGTAAGGAAGCAGACTCTTGTTACTCTTCTCTAGTCAGTTGTGGGGGAGAAGATGTTTGGGTCGTGACTTCCTTGGAGTGCAGCAACATAAAGAAACAATTTGTTAAAAAGGCAATGGAGGACCATTATAGGTTAATAGACAATAGAAAGAGAGGTTGACTGTGTGACTGGTGCACTCTAGGTAAAGGGCTTAGCTTAGTGGTGAGACTTTGTGTAAAGTCTCAAAAGGGGGGAATATATTGTGTTATTCTATTATATCATGTTATTTACTCAATATGGTATTATACGGTCCGCTGAGAGACCAAATGCTCGCTGGAAAAAAGAGAGGGAACACAGGAAAGAGTAAAATGAGAGCGTGACCTGGGAGATTTTCTCACACTAGCGTCCCACTGAGAGACCAAATGCTCACTGGACGAAAGAGAAAACGTAAGTGCTCTACCGGGAAAGTTCTCGCTGCGTCGCTGCCAGACCAAATGCTCACAGTGGAAAAAAATAGGAAAACAGAAAAAGAGGAAAATGAGATAGTCATTTAGGTTCATAGTTGAAATCATTTTCTCGCAAATCAATCTTTTTCATTTGTTTATCTGAGTAAAGTTTAATTTAAAATACAAGAAAACACTTGCGAAATTATGAAAAAATCGTAGAATTTTCTTTGTATTCTAACGTCCGTTTGTGCCCTAGTGTGTTGATTATCTTAAGTGTGCTCCAGCTGTGCTAATTAGGCGTAAGTATCTGACGTCGTCCTTCACTCCCGAACCTTGTAAATAAAAACATCATTTAAAATAAAGGACCAAAAAGAAGAGAGCACAAATGGTCCACGAGGATTTTCAATTTTAGGTTTTTTATTTTATGTTTACACAGAAACACAACATGCAAAAACAACCTATACACAGTTTCATTCATACTCACTTATTTTTACATTATAGACCCAAATCCGAAGGGGGAATCAACTATTTTTGCTGCAATACTCACAACACCAAGACCACCTCGGAAATGTTTAAGGGAACCGCAAAAGTGACGAACATGGGACATATTTAACAATTTCTCTGAAAGGTGCGGATTTTGTTCTTTTAACAAAACCTGCTCAGGCAGATGTTTATTTATTAAATTCATATTACTTAGCCTTAAATAAGCTGACGAAATACAGTTACTGTAACTGTGAAAGGTTATGTAAGCTTGGCTACTTTTACAACTTAAACTTACAACTTTTACAACAAAAAAATTAAACCACAGCCTAGGGTTTACCTTTTACATATATTAATAAATGCATTTATTATATTACAAATAAATAAAATGGTTCTACTATAGTAAAACCATGATAGCCTATGCACAGTTTTAACCATAGGATTTTACTACATCCTATAGTTTAACCATGTGCCAAAAAAAGTAAATAAAATGGTACATTTTTTGTTTTGTTGGGGTAAATTTATTGTTGATCTGTGCTACTTGTGCACTTTTTTATGTTTGTGAGCAGTAGTAAGGTGTTTCAAAACAAAAACCGGAAATCAAGGGGTTATGACATCATCTGGTAGGCGACACAATGACACTATGGACACGGTCTGTGTCACTATTTAAAATTGCTTATTTTCTGGATTATTTAAACATTCTTTGAAACATTTGGGATAACGTAAGTACACAAGTAAGCAAATTATATAAACAATTTTGTAGTGGTTTTGGGATATTTTAATAAAGAAATCATTACATATTGTGCCTTTAATTTTGCTGGTGCTTTTTTGTTTGCATGTGAGTTGCAGCGCATTGAGCTATCTCGACCCACCGTAGTTACCATAATAAAACCATGACTTAATTACAACTATCTATGGACTGAAATATTATAAGGTTTGTGGTTGTTATTTTAATACATATTAGGTTCGAACCATAGTTACTGTATTTAACCCATGTTTAAATTTATTTTCGGGTATGTGGTTGTTCCCTTCTGGAGTGTGTGTGTCTTGAAATAATATTTTCAACTAAACCGCATAGATGTTATTTGCATATATTTAAGTGGCATCAATCTTCTGAACAGGTTCGGTAAGTGCTATTTTGTTGTTATATTTTGACAAGAGGGCAGGTAACAGTGGTTTGTGAAATGACCAGCCTGTTATCTCTGTAGGATGAGGACAGACAGCCAAAGCTTTGAAGATTCATGAACTTCACACCCACAGGGTCGTGTGACAGACCTGTCTGTGTGTGTCTTTTGCTCTTTTTGAGGGGGAAAACAAAGAGATTTTTATTTGATTGCTATCAAATTTAATATAATAATCTTAACATGTATCCTGTTATTTATAACACAAGGGTATATGTAGATGTTCTTCTACCTGTTATATATAGTGGACTTTAAAATCTCCAAATTCTAACGTGTATTTGTGGTTCACCAATGCTGTTTCAACACTGCTGTTTTTTATTTGTTTTTTTTTTTGGAAGGGAACGGATTTGATGTTGTAACTAACAACAACAAGCTGTTCTCGGGTGTTCTAATCCTGTCCACGCCCAATTGTGTCACCTAGCCTCCAGTGGACAGCTTTATGGGATGTACCGGATTGTCAGGAAGAGTCTTAGATGTCCAGTGACTGGTATGTCAGGGCTGATGTGTTACCTTGAAGGCTGGTGATGAAAACACACAGGATGGCAGCCTGGTCACGTGCAATCAGGACAACTAGATCACATAAAATGGTGGAAGAAAGCTTCCTGGTGTTTGATCCTAAAGGTTGGCATGCCATTTTTTAAGCTTGAAAATGAGAAAATGTACAATTAGAAACAATAAGTACCTTTGCCACAGATGTGGCCAGCCAAAGACCTAAAAGAGTGATCACAAGCCAGTTCCGGGGGTTTCCAGTTCTGGGCAAAAGGCTTCTGGAAAGACTGTGGATGCATGGGATGGCGGGGAAACCAAGCGCGGCCGATTATATTATTATTATTATTTTTTTTTATATTATTATTAATAACTGGTGTGGGTCTGTTGGAATATTTTCTACTTAATAACATTTTTAGTTCACCTGATATTGAATGAGCCACAGGCACGTAATAATGCGTCATATGAAAAACATATTTGCCTTCATAAATCTCACCTTCACACAGCACCACATTTTCAATAGGCAATTTTTCTATTTTATTTCCTCGTTTTTTCCATTTCCTTTTGTGGATTAATTTCAAAAGCGTTATTCTATATTTATTTCAACCCGACATGTTTTAAAACACACTAAAATACAGTTACTGGAAGAGCAAGGTCTGCAGTTGTCAAACAAATTATGAAACTAATTTTTCCGCAAGACCTTAAACATGTGTAACCAGATTTTCATGTTGTTGGTGAGATCAACAGGCAGCACAACCGGAAATATCAAATCCAGCATCGAAGAAAGCATTTTATAATTAAATTGTATATGTGATGGTTAATATTTGTTTCATGTTTGTGCTCGAATGCTGAATGTCAAGGTTTTAATATCCTGGTTTTGTCAGGCATGACTACAACTATAACAATTTCAAGTTTTTTTATGCATCTAGACAAATATCTGCTGAATTAAATTTTGATTGCTTTGGTCTGCTATTAAACTCAAGAATAGAGGCTATTGTAGAGCAGGTATGTAACACACTTTATAATGGAATTTTTAATGAAGTATCTCATTGAATTGATATCTGTACTATTCTTTGTATTATTATAATCGGAACCATTTATAGAATTTTGTATGTTACAATTTCTTTTGATTTAATTGAATTCTGTGATGAATTACCTATCTGCATCATGGGCATTCAGGAAACCTGATATTTTTAAATTTAAAAAAACTCTATATATCGCATAACATTATATGGAAACTAGTATTGTTATATTTATATATGTATATATAAATATTTATTATGTAGGTAAAATTACATGACTATTTATGGTAATTTATGGAGGGCATTTTCATTGTTTTTATTCGTAAGATGCTTTCATAATAAGCCTAAATTTTAGTTGGTAATCAAGTCGTTCAAATATATTTTAAATAACAAAAAATATGTACATTTTTAAAAAGCAAGTCTAAGTTCTTAATATTTTTTCTGGAATGTGAACTGTCCCAGGTATATTAAATAAATAACTTTTAAAGTACAGATGGTTATATTTAATAGTATTTTAATACATATGATAATTTACTAGGTATACTGTAGGGATTCCAAAAAGCACAATAAATATGAATATCTAATAAAAACACAGTTTTTCCAGATGACTTGGCACAAAAAGTGGGCACCCCGGGGACCGACTGTGGCCAAACCCTTTGTCTTTGGTTGGCCACACTTTGGCAAAATGCATTGTTCAGTCTGTTGTCTTTTTGGGGTGTTGCACCTGTGCTACAGCTGCCTCTGCTGCCTTCCTCCGCTGCAAGCTGTGGCCTTGGCACTTTGGACCAGGAGGTGTAGCAGGAGGTGACAGCATAGCTGCAGTGTCTGTAGGTTGAAGCAAGCGGCAGGGTCAGGGACTGCAAAGCCCACCTGGACTGGAGGAGGCTGTCCTTGGGCAACAGCTGCTGATGTTGAGCCCACTGTAGGAGGTTGGCCTCGAACACGCTGTAATTGCCTGTCCTGATGCATCCACCGGAATGTTGAATTATAGGCTTTGTGCACATGCTGGACCGGTTCCGATGATTAAACAGCACAGGTGGGAGGGGTTCTGGAGGCCACCAAGGAGAGTGGTAAAGGTCTGGAATACTCTGTCTCCAAGACCTCCCCTTCCTGCATCCGGCCTGCATTGTGCCTATGTAAAGACAATATACATAATCAATAAATGTGCAGAGAAGGGGTGTTATATGACAATAGCTGTGGGATGAACAATTTATGACTGAACCTACCATTGTGAAAGAGTGTGCTGATTTAACTCAAACAGCTGCAACCTTGTTTGCCGCCATGAGTCTGGGGCTGTCCAGGATCTACTGATCTGTTATCATCCTGTAGTCACACAGAATGAGAGTCCACCTGTTTACCTTGACACCAGCCACTGTCTGACCAGCAGGGTAAATTCTGCATAGAGCCAGGCAGACTGCCTCCACAAGATCTAGCTGGCATTGGGCCACTGAGCTGGTCCACTGCCTCTCACCAAGGAAGCAGCGTCGGCTGCCACCACCACCTCGGTGCATTATTTTTCTAATAATTCAATGGCCTCATCACACTATTCCGCTTATACAATGGTTACCACACCTCAAGACATCGCATCAGGTGATATATTTAAAGCGGGATTCAGCAAGTTTTGTACTTTTAAATCGCTATTGTGGAGTAGGGATTATTTCTTCCAAGAGATCTCATCCATCGCCTCTTTGCTAGTTCCAAAATGTCATTTTAAAGCTGGTAATGGATGCTTCTTGAGCCATTGATAGCATTCTTTAATCCAGTTATTTTAATGAAGCTGTTAGAAAGAGCCGAGAGAGAGCAGGCAGAAAGTTATTATAAAGGAAGAGAGAGCTGCCAGAATTGCTATTAGGCTACGCCTGTGTGGGTGTCCTCAACAGTGTTCTCTGCAGCAACGTCTTCAACAGCGCGATTATTATCTCCCGCTTAGTGAGAAATGTCATGTGTATTTACTTTGGAAAACTGTCATGTTATTGTTTTTGTTAGTCCTGTAATTTCCGATATTACAGTTTCACTCATAGGGAAGTGATATGGAACTGTAATGCGGTCAGGAGGGGAGCTGCCTAGAACTTCGCTCTGGCCGATAGCGCTTTCCAGTAGTAAATAATTAGACACCTCAGAATGTTCAAGCCAGCCAATCAGATTCAAGCATTCCAAGCGGCCCTCAGAGTATATTATTACTCCTTCTCAGTGTTATCATGCTTATTCTGTCATATCACTTTGAAACATCTAAAAGTAAGGTAATGAAGTAACTTCTACTTCAAAAATAAAAAGATCATAATCACAGTGTTAATGCCTATAGGGTACTTCTAGTCACCTGCCTGAGGTTTGCTGGCTCATCTTCTATAGGCTCCAGGCAAGAGAAGACTCTTGCCACATGACTCTGCACCCCTGAAATTAAGAATATAAGGTCATTTCCACTTACATAAAAAAAATAAAAGGATCATTATCACAATGTTAATATCTGTATGGGAGTACAGTTACCTCGGCTCTGAGTGGGCGGCTCATCTCTCACGGGCTCTGGGCTAAGAAGCCTTTGCTGTATCTGATGACGGACCAGGAGGTTTTATTTGGCTTTATTTATTTGTTTTTATTTAACAGGGGATGCGTGTATGGCACTTCAGCCATACTACAGAATTAGCTACAAGCTAAATTTCATCTGTAGTCTCTGGGCAGGACGAGAAAATATACATTAACCATCACATATAAATATACCATAAAATCCGCCATCACACAAGTAGCCTTTTCAGACAACAAAATTTCACATTCTAAACACCTAATAAAAACAAAAACAACAGAACAAAAAAATAAAATACAATATTATTAGACACAACAATACAATGTTAGGATACCAACAGTGAAAAATGAGTTTTCTTTTTTAATTTATATGATTACTGGTACATAAATGTATCTACATTTTAGCCATAATTTTATTTTTATATTTAAAAACA